>NC_089518.1:26990989-27290989 GCF_963924715.1 Thunnus thynnus | reverse complement strand
CAAATTAAACCACTAATCTAATAGATTTTTGTATCCAGCACCTATCCAATTGAGATTGTGCACATGACTTGCCTGATATCAGGCAGAACTGTCAACTCGTTACAATTATACTCCATTTCAGTCAACTCAACTTGGTGGAGTGGGCGGATTCAAAGGTCTTGACCCAGGCATGTGCAACTGCTTTGACCTATTCAACAAAACTAACAGGAGAAGTGAAAACACCTGTGTGGGTGGACTATTGGTGTGTAGGGACTTTATTAAAAGATCCCTTATCAGATACTTTGATGGGCAAAGTGTCCGGTCATTACCACAAACCCAGAGTCATTTTTTGTAAGCGCTGCTTTAGCAACATAGGAACTAATAACATTTTACTTTAATTTCTGTGTTTGTACATAATATATATGTAGTGTAAAGAAAAAGCATTATATTTGCAAGATAATTTTTTTTTTAATGTATTACATAAGCAGTAAGTAACACTTTCACAATGTTGCGCCTTGACATTTTTGAAGACTGAAGGTCACATGACATTTCCAGTCACTGAATATTCGCTTCTTTTGGTTTCAAGTGTCCGTTTCCTGTTTCAGTGTGATATCCGGCCGACTCTGGCAGATTCGCAGGTCAGAGTTCGGCCAATAGAAATGCTGCTGCACTGTGTTTGGAAATAGAGAAGTTATTATTCTCGTGTGTTTCATCCCTTCCACCACTTCTTCCAGCTACCGCCGCCTGACCGTAGCTGTAAGGTTTCACTTGCAAAGAGGAACACCTTTAAAATGTCATCCGCTCAGCCATTTCTGCCTGAAATGAATCACACGAGGAACATACAGATATATTCACACCTGAATTGTGTTTTTACAGTATTGATGTTAGCATTCGTGACATATTTTACTGTGATATTTTACTGTTTCTCTACCTTTGTCTTATGTGACAGACAATAAAGTTTCTTGAATCTTGAATCCCCATTTTAAGTAAATTATCACTCTACCAGACTACAAACTGTAGCATCACTCTCATACACTGTTGACAGTTTGTTATCTCTCTGATCAATATTTATTTATTACCCGCATCACAAATGTCACCGCATCCTTTTTCGGAGCCAAGTGCAGAGAACGGAAACGTCATGTGACCGTGATTTAATATGGCTGTCAAGGGAGACTTTTGCAAGACATTTGTAAAAATTGCTGGAAATTTGTCGAATGCTGATAACGGAGACTTGTCAAAAGCAAGATAACTTGACAGCTGAGTGGCATATTGTAGTAAACAATCTCTCAACTTTTACCTGCAATAAACTTCATGTATTATCTAGTCTTGTGTGCCAGATCTTACATACCATGCAAACATTGTGGTTTTCTTAGTAACAGTCTTGAGTAAACATGGAACTTTTCCAGACCAGAGGCCTATGTATGAAAGCCAAACAAAACGTACTACTTTAACAGATAAATGAACCCAGTAATGTCCCAGATTTCCTGTCTGAAAGTGGCTTCTCTTCTGTCTTTCTGCCTGTCACTGTCATCCTTTCTCCTCTCTGTGATTAATATATAAACAGAATCCCTCAGATGTAGATCAGCGTTTTCAATAAGTGCCACTCGTGTTCACGTTGTGCCGTGTCCTACTTCACAACATGTCAAGATTCAAGAGGCGGATGCGGGAGCAGTACGCTCCGGCTGAAACCTAGTCATGTTCCCATTGTCTCTAACCACAACACAGGATGTGGTGGATTCTAATTGGTGGGGGTGGATTGACGGCACACACATACAAACAAATAACTAATAAGCATGCACGCTCCAACTGAACAGACAGGACACAGGTGACCTCATCCATGTGAGACAAAACCAATAGGCAAAATAGCTGTTGTTCTATTCAGCCAAACACAGGGGGATGTTATTTGTTTAGCCCTGGTAGCTACCTCCTGCTGCTCATAAATGTCAAGACTCATCATTGCTGAATGAGAGTTTGCTACATAATTTGACTGTGCACTGTATCCCAGAGTGTTTAATGACTTGAATAAGGTGCTGAGTGTTTATTTTGCAAGTTTGTTATGTCTATTTTATTCACAACACACTTATTGTCTTCTGCCTTTGTTACAGCGCCCATTTAGCACAGTAGGAAGTGTTCCCATTTCACTGAAAATTTCATGTTAATATTGTGTTGAAGCTCAAAGGAGCTTTCTTTTTCAGTAGCTGAGTGATGTTTTCAAACTCATCTCCTATCTTTCTCCTTCCTCCATCCTCCGCCCTCCATCCTTCCGCCTTCTGTCTCTGTTTTGGTGTTTGTTTGTGTTTGTGGCCTAGCCTCTCCAAGCATGTAGACATATGCCCTGTTCCTCCTCTAATTGGTTCTCTGTATTCATGCAGGGATACAGAGAGAGGCACGGAGACTGCGGGCAGAACCGACTCTTAATAAATGTCGGTCCACAGCTGGGCTACGGATGGACAGCTCACTGATGGGCTGTTTATAACAAGGCGTCGCTTAATGCAAGAGGAGACAGTAGCTGAGGCGAAGTTACAGAGAGAGATAAAGAAAAGGAATACATCAAGAAAGCGTGATGCATCTTGCCAGCGAGAGACGGAGAGGAAGATGAGGGAGGGACAGGGAGGTAGAATCACCTCAACGGGAAGGAGACAGAGAAAGACATCCCCTCTCACTTGCGCAGCCTGAGGGCAGTGATTGTGAAACAGCATGAAGTGTGTGACAGGGGGGAGGTCACAGACAGGCAGCATTGTGTGTGTGTGTCTGTGTGGGCATATTTGTATTTTGGTGACCGAGTGTGTGTTGTTTACCATCACGTTAGTGTGAGTCTCTGTATGTACGCTTGCATGCTTGTGTATATACATGCCCATGAGTGTACAGAATGTGTGGAGCCTTTCGTATGTCTGTGTGTGGGGTAGTTAGAGGTGTGTGTACGTCCTGGTGTGTTTTCAGGAATTCATCCTGTCAGGCCTGGAACCCGCTGCCTCGTCCTATCGCCTCTCTCCACACAAAACAATACAAAAGCCCCAGTTTGTTTATTGTTTTGCCTGCCTTGTTTTTCTTTTGATTGTTGTCAAAATTCCCACTGTCTCCCCTGGCGTAGCAGCATGCACTCCACTCTTCTATGCTATTATTTACTCCCCAAGGTTTTTAGAGTTTAGATAGAACGAGAGCAGTATCAAAAGGGCCGTCGAAAAAAAAAAAAAGGAAGAAATAGTTGAGAGGGATGAAATATTCAGAGTGATGTGATGTTCTAGGACAATAAAGTTCCAGGTGTTTTGACTAATCAGGATATTAGAAAGACTGAGTGACATGTTGGCTCTTATGCATGTCGTTTGGGAGGCCCCTTACCGTACAGGAAGAGTTTTCCATCATGTCATTTCTTCTCACAGAGGTTGGAAAAGTCTTCTCTTCTTCTTTTAAAATTTATTTCGGAGACTAGAATTGTGTCTGTGTGTGTTCGTGTGGGCGTGCATGTGTGTGCACATATCTACTTGTTCTCATTTCTGTTATAAATACCGGGGCTGATTGACAGTTTCTAGTGTTTGGGTTTGACAGCTCTGTTTTGTTGTAGTCGACAGGCTTTTAGTGAATGGCTGACGTTTTGAGGTTCCATGTCCGTCACTGTGTGATGGCTACAGGGCACAGTTGTGGATGTGGATACCAAGTTCATTGCGCCACCCTTTCAGCATCAATGCACAATGCATATGTGGCTCCTACAGGCTGTTTTTCAAAAGGTCATGGGAAGATTCAACATACTACAAAACAACTACAAAGTATTGATTTCTTTTTGTTGTTGTTGACTGGCGTGTCACAGTTTTGTGCAAAGCTACTGGCTGCTTTTTTTAAAAAATAATTCTGGCACATAAGATGAGTTGAATATTGTGGACTTTTATCAAAAGAGAAATCTGTTCATTGAACATCAGGGCGCATTTTTTGTGGTATATTTATTCATACTCATATAAATCAATATGTGACCAAACAGACTGTAGTTGATGGGACATTGTGTTGAAATATCTCCTGCAATCAACAGCTACAATCAACTCAAGTCAAAGACTTCACACTCATCATTTTGCTAATCATATGGGGGAAATCCACCACTGGCAAGGCAATTTCTTTACTTCTAGCAGCTTCCATAGATGACAAAGCAATGCAGTTTCCAAAATCTTGATTGTGCAGTAAAGGGCAGGATTTCAATCCTGGTGCTTGGGGATGTTGCAAAACATTCTGGGAATTGTGGGAAATCAGAAACTGAATAAATGGAATTGAGAAAGGTTAAGGGAAAGTGGTTAAACCAAATAAGTAAATTACAACACTTCTGTGAGTACACTGAAAATGCAAATTGAGTTTTTAATATTCTTCCTCTCAATTAACAATGAAATAAAAACACAAGAATGATAGACTCTTATGTAAATGAATACACATAATCTTCACACCAATCATAATTAGGATTTTGAAAAAATTGTGTTAGAATGAAACTTCAAAGTGACAATATTTAACAGAGTAATGCTACACCTTTTAGAGGCTACACCTTTGTCTTCACCAAATGTGAACGTATGTATGTATTGTTAGAGAAACCTTCACAGTAATTCATGAAACAAGAAAACACGAGATCCAAATAAAGTTTAAAAAGCAATGTAAAGGTTTAGTGTCAGAGACTGTAAGTCTTATTGAAGTCTTATTACACCCACCACAGACCACTTACGTGTAAATGAATCACAGTTCACACTAAATCCAGTCGACATGCTAATAGTCTGTACTATACACAGACACACACACACACACACACACACACACACACACACACACACACACACACACACACACACACACACACACACACACACACACACACACACAATAGCCTGTCCCGCTAACTAGCTAAGGGAATACACAGCATCATTCCTGAGTTTGAGAAATGCTGAGTCTAATGGATCATGTCATTTTGAACATTTTGGGGGTCAATACACCGTACTGTAATTGCCTTGTTATGCCATTCGCTTGTTTGAAAAATGTAATTAGAGAACATATTAGATTTATGATATATGGCATTTTTGTGCCATAATGAGTAAAAGACTTTTAATTAAACTCAATTTAGTGCTCACAGGCCAATTTGATATCCATTACTCTCTTCGTATGACACCTTTGACCTGACTCCAATTCCCACGCTCCTCCTCCTCCTACAGTGAATCAGGTGGCTTCAAAGGAGACAAACCTCACCAGTGTTGATGAGCTACAGACAGATGGACAGAAACACTCACAGCATAAAAGAGGAAGCAGCACACCTGTAGCACTGAAGCTCTTTCTCTATTGAGACATTAAAAGCCTTTGTTTTGACAGCACAGCTGCCTTTGTCAGAATATCTGTTTTTAGCTATGCAGCTGAACAAACGTGCACGCACACAGTGACGCATCTGCAGGCACACCAAACATGCTCTTATATAAAAGTTAAGTGCACCCAAATTTGCTTAATGTTTCAATAAGTTATGAAACATCAAGCAATTTCAATGTTATTGGCGTCAGAGATATAGATATGTGGTTCTTAGCTCAATATGCATACAAAAAAACAAAGCAAGTTAAAAAACAAATGAAGAAGAAGTAATCTCACTTTATCTTCTTATTAAAAAAATGTTTGTGATGATGAGATGTCTATTTGTACCTATTAATATTAACCAATGTCTTCATTCCATGTTATTTTTTTGTGCTGTCACATCCGTCCATGCCCAGTGACAGACAACCCTCTTCACCCCCTCAACAAAAAAACTCCCCACTGATCATCCCTCAGCAAGATGGCAGAATGCAGCTCAGACAGCCAGGGAAGCTTGTGAATGCAGGCTGGCACAAAAAAAAAAAAAAAACAACAGTGAGAAGGACAGGCAGACAGGTTGACGGACATGTGTGTATTGTACGCTAACTGACATACAGTGAGGACACACATACTGTAGCTGCTATAAGCTGACCAACAGACAGACAGACAAGCAGAGAAGCAGCCAAGCATGCAGACAAGTTGATAGAGCAGATATACAGATAGACCAGCAGTCACTCATTCATCAGGCTTTTGTAAAGATGTGTTAACCTGCAACTTAATAGTGTAGCAGTAGAGATTGTGGAATTCTTTTATGCATTTATGATAAATAATGTTCAAGATGTGCAATGAAGCCAAAGACACAAAGAAGAGTGTGTGCTTATGTGTGTGTGTGTTTGTGATGTACAATAAGGCAGTCAGGAAAGGAAATGGTGATATTTATGTGTGTGTGTGTGTATGTGTGTTGAGAGTTAGAGGGATAAAGGGTTGCCAAAATCCGACAGCTCAGCCTCCTGTGCTTTCTATCTCTTTGTCTTTCACTGTCAAGATTTCTCTCCGTCAGGCAGAAGTCAAAGACCAGGCAGCTGCAGAGAGCTCCGACTGGACAAACTGTCAAAGAGCTCATAGTCTCAGGAAGACACATAATGCAGCAAAGTCACAGAGGACCCATAATGTACCGTATCCTCTCTCTTCAAAGCACTTCAGCTGGCGAAATTACAGTGACCTTTCCTTTTGATGCTGATTTTATTCAGTGCTGGTGTCGTACAGTATGGAAGAGGCAGAGAAGCAGAATATCGCTTTGGTTTTTATTCTGAGGTTTCACACCCAAACCCGTTTATATTTATACATTTTAATAAAACAAGGATGAACTGCACATTTTGTACAATTTTAGAAAAAGTGCTAATTGTTATCCAGTATTTTGGCCTCTTGTGCAAAGTTTCTTATGCCAAAACACTATCTTTCTAAAGAAACACACAAACTTTCACATTCTCCAAAGTACACGTGTCATTTAACGACAATTTACTGCAAAAGATTGACGGACACTTGTTGTAGACAGTTGAGCCAGATGTGCTGCACTTCATATCTGTCAAGTGCGGACTATGTCATGCATATTTTACGATTGCTTCACCCAGCAGACAATTTCACCCAGAGACCGACAGCGTTGTCATCTCTCTCTCTTTCTCTACTTGAATTTATAGACAGCTTTGTTGTTATATTAGGTTGGAAGTTAAATTTCTGGATACAAGACATATTCTTTCTGTCAGTGAGTTCTTTATAGTTGTTTTCGATTCTTTTGGTTGTTTGTTACTATGAAAGTTCTCTCGGGTTATCACATGTTTTTCTTACTTAAGCTCTCATTCTCTCTGTCATTGTGTCTCTTCATTTCACTTTTTCTCTCCTCTCCGGCTTTCCGTTTGCCGCTCATTTCTGTCATATCTATTTCTCTCCTCCCCTCTTTGTTTTTGTCAATGTCTCTTCCTTGTCATCTTGTACTCCCTCTCCATTTCCTGCCTTTCTTTGCTTTTATCAGTGAGCAGTAAGAAATTCAGTTTCTGTGAAGCACTCAGTGAAAAAAAAAAAAAAAAAAAAAATCACTGCTTTGAGAAGTGTTTCAAATCCAAGCTGTCCTTTATTGCACTGAGGCAAATAATTGATGAAAAGTGCCTCTTTGCGTCCACGCTGCCCCATTCACATGGGCTCCTTGTGGTATGAGAATACCGCTACTCGGTGCTGTACACTGTGGTCTTATATAAACTGACTTTACTGACACCAGTAACCACTTGATGGGATAAAAGCACCGCTTGTGGAATGTGTCTTTTTTTATCAATCGGGGTACATTTGGTTCACCCAAGAACTCAAAAACCTCTCGAAGTTTAAAATCATAAAATTGGTCTCCTCTTACAATCAAGGCAGCAGTTGCAGGCTGTTCATATAGATGACATCTCCGAGCTTTAGGCAGTGGAGACTTGTTCAGGTCTGCACCTATTTATTTAAAGGAAAATTCTGGTTAATTATGTTGCAACTTGGGTATTGTTTTCATAGTTTTGACCATTATTTCACAACACTACAACTACATACCACGGGGCAAAAATCACAAGCTCTAACACAATGAGACTTGTTTAAAAAGCCAAGAGTTTAGACGGATTATAAGAGTTAATGCTGTCAGACTTCTTTTTAACAATGTTGCTGCATTCCCAGATCTTAGCAATGAACTTGGTTCAATATTTTTACCAATAGGAATGGTGGCCAAAAGTTATGAAAACCATGTTGGCCAAATAAAAGATCCCCCCTTCCTCCCCACACTTTCCAACACCAAACATTACATTAAAGCATCATGTAAATCCAATATTTGTATAGCTCAGTCACTTACTCGCTCAGTCACATAGTGACTGACTCTTTTGTTCGGCTCTTGGAAGCGGTCAGAATGATTTTCTCTGGCTGTTAGCATTTTTCAGTCTTTTTGAGCTCCTCATCATGACAGTCTCTGACAGATCGGTCCGTTTCCACAATAAAGACGTCTGGAGATGCTTTTGACTTGTTTTCATTCGTCAGGAATTTATTTCCTCCATAACAGAAAAAAACGGTTAAACTGGGCTTCCTAAACACTTTCGGGGCTGTTTTAAAAGACACACTTTAAACAGAACTGAAGAAACTCACTAGCTTTGCAATATTAAGGCTACAAACAACACTCTGGAGGAGCAGGTGTTACACCTGTACTCTCTCCATTCAAAAAGAATATCTAATGTTGTGAAAATGCAAACGTTTTCTCCTCGAACATAGCAGAACCTTCACTTTTTCATATGTACCAGCTTGCAATAAACAGGAATTTCCTTAACATTATGGTATCATCAAGTTGAGTTTTACTGTAATCCCTATTGAGCTTCCTTCACAGTTATCCCTCCCTGACTTTGCTGGCTCATCAAGAGAATTATACAAGCAACTTTTTCGAAAGCTGTTATGCAACAGAATATGTAGTTCCACATTTCAGCAGTTATTGAAGATTGGAGAAATTTTTAATTTCTTTTTTCTGTTTATTTTTCTCTTGTTAGTTTATGCTCTCTCGTGTGTTGGAACTCCCTTAGTGTGTAGCCTATAAAGTAATAATGTATGCTAACAAGTAGTGCATATGGAACACCAGATGTAAGTGAATTCATGATTATTTTCATGGGTTAAGCCTGTTTTCTATATCCTGACACAACAGAAGTTTGGCACTGAGACAGATAAGTGGTACATATATGTGTGTGTGCGTGTAACTGGTAAGTATAGGGCTGTGATGATGAGGATGATGCATCCTATCCCCATTAGTGTTAGCCTAGATCTGTCAGAGCCTTGTTGGGTTACTGCCTGGCAAAATCTCAACCCTTAGGAACAATGGGATGGGCCAAACACACACACACACACACACACACACACACACACACACAAGACAAAACACTGTTTCTTTCTCTCTCTCTCTCACACACACACACACACACCCAGCAAAGCCTGGAAATTCTTGTCAGAACGCACTGTCAATCTCACATTCACGTAAGCACAAACACACACACTTTCATCTTCAACCCCTGTGTAACAGACAGGAAGTGTTACTATCTGGTTTGTTCACTTTATTGTAGTGTAGTTTTGATTGACATCACACACACACAAACACACACACACACACACACACTGCATTTCCAGTTACCCCCTGTCTCACCTCTGTCAGACAGTAATAGAGACAGCTCTGTTTGGCTGACTGGTGTTTATTTCTTGTTTTCCAACTAGGCTGGTGCTGTACTGTGACCCAAGTACACCAAAGACCATTAACTCAAATAACTGATTATGCAGCTCTGGTTTCTCCTCATTATATTAGAGTTTGCCACAGTGGAGATCAATAAAAAACTCAGAACACGGCTGATGGAAGCACAGGGTGAAATAATTTAACTGCATGCCAATGCATGCAATTTTTATTTCAAGTCAAATCATTTCCTTACAGCAACCTCTTAGAAATGATTTATCACCTTGTACGACTATTTTGATTTGCATCTTGTCTTCACGGTTGATTACTCTGTAACAACGCTTTAATAAGTTGTTTCATTACCTGTCGTGTAGAGGCTGTCCTTGTAGGGCTCCCTCTGCCGTAGCTAAATTCAAGGCTGTCCTACATTCTCCATGTGCTGCGGAGCTGCTAGTGGGGGCTTTGATAGGAGATAACATTTTCCCTCTGTGCTCTCCTTTATCGACTTTTAACGTTGCTTCTAATTAATATCTCTGTCATTAATTTGCTGTGACACATGGCCTCCCTCCACCCACCTAACCAGCCAACCAGCCAGCCAGTTAGCTTCAAGCCCTGGAGCCCCATTTAGTCTCTGAACACCAAACTGCAGGGAGGAGTGCTCTTACGTGGAGTGTGCAATCAGACAACTCACAGTGACTTTCACTACAGATTTTTCTTTTTAAAAAAAAAAAAAAAAAAATCTTTCTTTCTTTCTTACTTTCTTCCTTTCTTGCTGCCCTCCTACTTTGTGCCAAGAGTTCGATGCTGTTATCAACATTCAGTGTGACGGCACCGAGTGCACTTTGGTCGGCTACAAGACCGCCCTTTTCATTCAGCGCTACCGAGAAAAGCATTTCACATATTACAGCTATTTTCTCAATGATGGGTGTTGATAAAGTGTTCCGCCATTACACCCGCTCATGGGGATGGATTATTGTTCAGCCTTCATTTTTGATGGCGTGATGATGATGATAGCAGTCTAGTGATGGTTGCCCTTGGTTTCTTGGTTTTTCTACTTCCCTCGATAGTTTGTCAATCCTGCTGTCTTAAAAGAACAGAGAGAGATAGAGGATAGAGGAAGCAAAAGCCTTCCAGGTGAACCCAAGAAGAGGCATGTCATGATGTATGAAGCATGTAATAATACAGTACACAGTAGATTATTTTATAATAAATTGTTATTCAAAAGATGTCAAAGCATTTGTCATGGAGCTTATAAATGTTAAAGAAATAAGTATAATAGTGTAACAAACTTATAGAGCTGCAACGATGAGCCGATTGAAGAAATAACAGGCATTTTTCACCATTTTCTGACATTTTATAGACCAAACAATTAATCAATTAATTGAGAAAATGATCAGTAGATTAATCAACAATAAAAATAATCTTAAGTTGCAGGCCTACAAACTTATAAAAAAAAATTAGAGCAGTGTTAATTACATAACCCAGCCTCACAAGCTTCCTTATTCATTATACTGCAAAAAAAAAAAAAAAAAGTTTCTGAACTTACATTTGTTCTATCATCATATTAATATTGATTCACTTCCTGACTTTATAATAGAAACTGTTCTCTCTCTTCTCTGAGTCTGAAAAAAAAAGAAATGTGTTTTATTAAATTGTAGAAGTTACATAATTTCAGCAGATACAGTATAGGGAGCTTTTACCCTCTGTAGCTCCAATTTGAAGGAAGGAAAAGAAGAAAAAAGAAAGAAGTAATATTTTCTCTGTATCGATATATGTACTAACCTCATTTTTGATGGTTTTCTTTGTTATTTTCAACTTTTTACAGTCAGACAAAAAAAAATCCAAACAAGATGCTTGCTACAGTAGCTTGTCTTTTTCTTTGTGTGCTTTAAGGAGTAGTTTGACATTTTGGTAAATACTCATATTTCCCTTCCTGGTGGAGAGTTAGATGAAAGGACTGATGCCCCTCTCATGTCTGTCCATTAAATATAAGGCTTCAGCCACTGTATCAGATGGACAAGACAAGTAGGATCAGTCAGTTTTTCCATTATTTATCAAACAGTAAAATGATTTATCTAATGTGGTGTACCATTATACCTCATGCTTTTGCACATGGATGTATGTTTTGATGTCAGTGCTGAAACAATATCTTGTTCACCCCTACAGTATGTTGAGTTTTAGTACATATTTAGCTTCAAAGGGGCTACAAACGATGCAGCCAACTTTTTTAAAAAAGAAAACAGAATGGAGACTGATGGGTTTGCCCACTGTTGGCTGGTGGACAGTGACTTCAGTGTATTTTTAAACCCTCTGATGGGTAAGACTTAGAAGATAGTACATACTGGGCAGAGAGCAGCAATAATTAATGAAGGTTTTTATAGAAAGCACAAGACGCAATGCTGAAGAAGCGGTGGTCATGACTCTAACGCATGTGCTCTTATCGCTGCTTTTTTTCCCCTCTGCCCTGTTGTTCTTTTATTTCTCTGAACTTATTTTTCTTATTTGTTAGATTTCTTGTTTCCTTCACTTATATTTTATCTCTAACCCCTTTTTAATCCTCTCTCTGTCTCTCTCTCTTTCTAGGTTCAGGAAAATGTCTTTGTTGAGTTTAACCACCAGGAGCTGCTTGAGTTCTACAACAAGGTCTGTTTCTTCTATATATGTGTGTGTTTGTGTGTGTGTGTGTGTGTGTGTGTGTGTGTGTGTGTGCCAGTATGTGTCCACTTGTATGTCACATTGCATATGTATCTTCCCGTGTTGCATTTCATGTTGACTGTCAAACACAGCCTGACAAAATCCATCTGCCTGCCCATCTTTTTCATTCTTTGATACAAATAGTTGCCTCTTTTTCTTTCACTCTCTCTTTTTGACTTTCTCTTCCTCTCTGTGTGTCCGTGTGTGTGCGTGTTTCTTTTGTGTGCATCTTTTTTTTTTTTTTTCCCAAACACTCAACCTTTTCTCCTCTTTCTTCCAGCTTGAAATCGTGCAAGGCCAGTTGGATTCCCTGACTTGATGCCTGGTGCTCTTTGTACAACCACACACACACACACACACACACACACACACACACACACATTGTTAGTGTTTTGCTGACAGCTATGCTGGCTGTTAGAGGGTTAGTAATGCCATAACGCTAAACGTCAAAATTTGAAACCAGCAGTTTCTTTCCCCTTTAAGCTCCTTTAATTTCAGTTTTATGCTCACAACTTGAGGTCGTTGTGATAAATCCAATTTCTTCACATCTTCATTAAGGATACGGGGTTTGAAAAACTGATGTTTACTGTAATGCCTTTGTTAATTAAAAAATGTACTCAAACAAGATTTCTCAGTCATTTTTCTATACCTTTCAGTGTGTAACTTCATGTTTGATTGCCCTGTGAGATGGTTATAGACAATGAGATGTTATAAATGTGTCAACAGTCACTGATCTTTAAAATTAATTTGTAATCTGAGAGAGAGAGAGGCAGTAAAAGGAAATTAAATGTCAAAATGTCATGTAGAGTTTAAACAAATGGATTTTGTAACTTGGGGAATGAACTAGTGTCCATGCCATTCTAATAAAATCTGAAGTGGAGGTGAAATCCATCCAAGCTGTTGTTATTTAGTGAAGGCTCATTATTTCTCATTAAGACCAACCTGGACTGCTGGTTCAACAGATGGGAGTTCTGGGAGGCACAGCAGACCTCTAGAGTGTGTGTGTGTGTGTGTGTGTGTGTGTGTGTGTGTGTGTGTGAGTGAATGCATGTGTCTGCTTGTAGATGGGTGCATGAATATGTCCTTGTTCACACATCTATCTTACTTGTGTGTGTGTGTGTGTGTGTGCGTGTGTACTTCCTATCTTCCCTTCTTTGAATCCAGACATGAGTAGTCCCCACATTCCCAGGACTTGTCCTCCCTTGAAGATTTAGTAAGTCCATCCACATCAGATCCACTTTTTGGCTTTATGCTCACTTTTCTGATTAGATCTGGTTTGTTTGGTTTTATGTCAAAATGAAGTATGAACAGTTGTAAAATGTAACACAAAGTCAGGCATTAACAGATTTTCAAGCTCAGAAAACCAATTCTGTCTGTTTACTTACAGTACAATATATCCTAATACTACAATAATTCTTTTTTAGTACACTCTTCAGATGAAAGAGTCTCTGGTTTTGTTACCTCAGAATTGCAACTCATCCGAGCTCTGTTGACTTCATTAGATAATGATCTCAGGAATGCATTAGGGCAGTTCGCAGCCATATGTGAAGAAGATGAAATGAGCATCAGCACCTCCAAGTCAGAGGCAATGGTTCTCATGGCAGGAAAATGGTGGATAAGTTCCTTCAGGCTGGGAGCGAGTGGCTGGCTCAAACAACCAAGTTTAAGTATCTCAGAGTCTTGTTCAGGAGTGATGGTAAGATAAACAGGTGGTTGGATTGCTGTGGTGTTGGCAGATGCAGGTGTTTTACCAGCTTGTCTTTGTGAGGAAGTGACTGAAGAGTATATTGATTTACATTACAAACCACCAACCACCACACCTATGGCCATGAACTCTGGGTTGTGATAAAATAATGAGGTCATGGAAACAGCAGACCAAAATGGGCTGTCAGGGCTCTCCTTGAATGATTTATTTTGAAGATATTCTGGAAATCCAACTGGAAGGAGATCCAGAGGGAGAAGCAGAACACACTAGAGGAATCCCATCTGGCTGGGGAACACCTTGGGATCCCACAGGAGGATCCGGATGTCGGTCTGCGGAGAAGGATGTTCAGGCTAGCTTGGTTAGCCAGTTACCACTGTATCCTAGATCCAGATAAATGGTGGTAAATGGATGGGTTGAACTAAAGATAATATGAGAGAGATTCAGATTCTGTGACATGCATAGTTGAAATGCTTTTTATTACCAGCCTTTTTTGCTTATTGGACCTTAAAAGTTGTAAACAAACAAAAATTTCTGTTTTGAAAAGTTGTCCCTTAGTCTGCAGAGTCATTGCAGACTCTGTCGCTGTTTGTGTCTAACCTCAGCAAGTGACAAGCTGTATTTATAGACTTAAAAACACAAATACACACTCAACCATACAACAAAATCATACCCACTTCCACCTTGCAAAATGTGTGAATTCACCACTCACTTGACTACAGGAACCCTCCTTACAGCTGCCACCCTCGAAGATGCTAAAAACATGCAAAGGTAGTGTAATGCACCAAGAAAAGAGACAAACATCAACACTGTCTGTCTTTTCCTGTTTTTTTTATGGTTGACTAAGAGTAAACCCCTTTAAAACCTAAAATCTAAAATTGGAAAATTACTCATCAGTGTCTTAACAGTCCCACAAACAGTCCAAGCTACATGCTGAACCACTTCTGAGTGCTTTTTTTACTCCAATTGACAATTTTTGCCACCATGTGAAAATGCCTGCAGCCGGAGGGAGTGCCGTGTTCCACAGCATGGAGAACAGATGGCGAGGCTGAGCAGAGATGGCCGCCTGGAAAAAAAAAAGAAGAAAAAAAAAAAAAAAGAGAGACTCACACACCGAAACTCACACTGAGATCCGGCAGAACATAGCACACAGAGTCCCAGTGGGAGAGATGGGGAGAGAGTGCGTGTCTGAGTGTGTGTATTTATGTCTGGTGAGTTGTGTCTCTCCGTGTACTTGTCAAGGCTGCGTGCATGCTCTGGTGTGTGTGATGAGGCAAACTAAGTTCGGCTGGACACAACACAAACATAGACACTCAAAGTGCACTGATTTTTGCAGAGCAGCCAGTTAGGGAGGTACTGTGCTTTTACAGCTTTAATAAGCATCTAATGGACTTGCCTCAGTACGTGGCTGTGGTCCTACAAGTTTGACAGAGCTTAGCGTCAAATGAGAGACACTGATTGCTGGCTTCTAGGATACACAGAAGGAAGCAAACAATCGAATCCAGTCTCCACTGCCCACATGAAAGTGGGTAAATTTGAAAACTTTGTTTTTCTTGCTCTGGCCTTCCATGTTAAGCGGGTGTTTTCCATCACTGAAAACTGATTTTTGTAAATCCCCATCCAGAGTCTCATGTTATTGTGTGGATGGGGAATCAGAGCTTTTTAAAAGTGAGATATACGTATCTATGATAACACCTGTTGATAAGGCAAGCAAAAACACAAATTAAGTAACCAGAGTCAGAGGCAACACAACATAGATTTTCCCTCCTACAGTGATTGCCCTGCCTCACCGGAAAATGTCGTAGCAAAATTAATTTATGCATCATGAAATAGGTGGTGCTGGAATCTTAGTGATTCAGCACTTACCTGCAGGTCATGCAGAGGTTACCGTTGGATGTGTCTTGTTGGTTTCCTGGTAAAATGGATACAGATAGGAAAGCTCTATTGGCATGCTTCCAATTTGACAGAGCAGAGTTACAGAAAATTGGGTACTTGCTCCAATTTAGACACTTTAGATTCCCTCCACTCCTTCAGAGGGCAAGCAGTGTCGAGGCAGTTTGAAACTGGTCATCAGTGCAAGATTTACATTTCAAAGTTAACCATTGCACTATTATCACTCGGCCTCGATAAGAAGTTTGACAATTCCACTAAAATGAATTGACGTTGGTCTTAAATGCTGTTATGACAAAGCAGGAGCCCACACACAGAAACCATTTGTTCTCCTTAATAAATAGATTTCATTTTTTTGATAGCAAAGCAAAATGAAAGGAGGACAAGATGTTGCTGAAACCTCATCGAGGACAATGAACCGTAATAATTTGAAAATGCTTGTGGGGAATAGACCCATTTTAAACTTTAAACAGCGTTTTTAAAATTAATCCACATTAGTGAGGACACAGCCTGAGACTCCAACCAATGACAAAACATTATAGTGTGCGTTTGTGAGCATATTCATGAGTGCTTATAAAGGTTTTGCGTGTGTGAATCACTGTGGTTGGTGTGCTTGTGTGTATACAGTATGTTAATTTGTCTGTTCTCTGTGTTACTATGATTTTCCGCATGCCTGTGTCATAACCACTACTTTTAAAAGTCAAAGGAGAGACAATCAGGAGTAGAACAACTAATAGTCACAACAGGATGACTAAACTGTACAGATAGCAGCAGTCTGCTTTTATGAGGAACAACCCCTCACATTGGACAAGCAAGTGATGAGCAATTAATAAAACGTGAACAATAGCACAGAGGTAGTCATGAACAATCTGCTTTGCGTGCTATTGTCTCTTACGTGTGCCAGGTTATTAAAATATTCATTGCTGTGTTCTCAAGCGGAAAGTATGTGCTATAATAGGACACTAACTGAATAAAAATTTGACCAACCTGCTAAACCTTCTGTCAGTATTTTCCACATTTCTTGAACTGCACATTACTCCGTGGATAGCCCGATTAAAGGAAATAGCTCATTTAAAACACTTTCATGGTTCACAGGTTCACAGAAACACAATTTCTCCAGTATTCCCAGTTGATATGATTGTTTGACAGTTGAGCTAATGTCCAAAGGATGTACAGTAGCCTACAGGAAACTGTGTAGAAATATTGCTTTGCACACTTTTGGCACATGAGCAGAATCAAGGCAGTGAAAGAAATCAGAATTGGGTGTATTGTAACCTTTTCATGGCACTGTAATTCAAAAGATTGACAAGTAGCCAAGCAATATTATAATTACTCTGATTTTAACCTTAATTTGACTAAAATAACATTGTTGCATGCTATTTGCATTAATAGCATCCATCCATCCATCCATCCATCCATCCATCCATTTTCCGCCGCTTATCTGGGACCAGGTCGTGGTGGCATCAGACAGAATAAGGAAACCCAGACATCCTTCACCCCAGCAACACCCTCCAGCTCCTCCTGGGGGCATTTCCAGGCCAGAAGAGATATATAGTCCCTCCAGTGTGTACTGGGTCTGCCCCAGGGTCTCCTACCAATTGGGCGTGCCTGGAACACCATGCAATATCACATGCAGGAACATCATTAGTAGAGGGTGTTTGTCCATTTTTTTCAGAGCACTTTAAGGACTTGAGGTTCATTCTTGACCTTTGAAACTGCAGCTGAGAAAAAAAAAATCTCACCACAAGATATATTTAGTACTTGTTCTGGAGCTTTTGGTCATATCAACTTTTAACCTTAATTTTTGAGCCAGCATGAACAAAAGTCCTTAAAGTGCTCAGAAAAGACTGAGGAAAATCATCAAAATATGACCAAAACCTTCAGAACAGCCACTACATAGACCCTCTGGTTACCTGCTGTTTCTGAAGTTAGGAATGAACTTAGAATCTCAATAAGAGTATTCATTTGGTCATACTGTGACTGAGTTGTTAACATGCATGTGAACACACTGAGATACTCTCAATACCAGTTCAAGGAAGCAATTTTATATCAAATTTTTGTCCCAATATTTACTCTTTCCTAAGAAGTTAACTGTTGCTCATAACAGTGAAATAACTCTTACTATTTCCCTTATGTTTTGTGTTCTATGTCATTAATACTGTAGCACTTTTAGTTTCATTATGAATGAAATGATTGTGTTACAAGCGAGGTGCAGAAACATCTGATTCAGTTTCTCAGTTGATCTGTTGTGAGATAATCTTTCCTAAGACCTTGCTTGACACATTAGCAACATTTTGTTCATTTCGTACCTGAATATTAACAAGCAATTTTACCTGCAACTGACATGTGACAGAATTTTTACTGATATTATGTGAGCCCTCAGCGTTTTCAGTGACCCCTTCAGGCACTTATTTTTGTAATCTTTAGACTAGAAAATTCACCTAAATCTGTTCAACTACATTGCCCCAAATTTTGTCTCCATGTGACAAATGTTTCTTTTTGCAGCAGCAGCAGCAGCAGCAGTAGGCATTATCTGCAAGTGACGCGTGCGGTAAACAAGAAGTTCCCCGGACTTGTTTAGAGGTAAATTTTTTTGAAGCAAAAAAGAAGGTTTTTAGAAGTATCTTCTCAGGCGATGATTGCTCTGAAAAACACCAGGACAACCAATAATCAGCATGTCAGACATGAACACTAGAGTGAGGAGTTTTTCTTACCTTTGACACAAAATCCATGTGTAATACTTTTTTAATGAGATCAATACAAGATTAAAACATTTAGTTGCTTTGGATTCACAGTCCAAGATTTTTTCTTTTTGGCATCCACCCAGCTCTTTCCAGGGAGGTTTGGAAGTAGGTCAGCAGTGCGTTTATTGGAGTTATAAATTGGGATACTAATCTTGATACATTGATAATTTATAATGCAAGCACCTCTTATGGTCCAGAGCCTGGAGTCATGTCATCATGCCTCTGTAGCCTGTTGGTGACATATTAGTGGCATTTTGAAGATGTAATTCAGGAGCCTGCTGTCAGCTCCAACCATGAGAAAAAATGTATGAACATGAAAACTGATCCCAGTCCAACTAGCTTCAATTAAAATGTGTTGAATCTTAGCCTATAGCTTAGTTTTAAACCATGAGACAAACATGAAACCCCAAGTTGGATCATTTATACACAACAGCCAGTAAGAAAACACCTAAAGTGATGAACTTTAGCTTATTTGCACTTTTACTAGCATTAGATTTAGTTCCAGGTATTTGATAGTCTTGTCATTAAGGCAGTGTTGCCCTTCTTTGTCAAGACTTAACTTCAAAGATACACCCACTGTGGTATTTTTCAGTGTGCAGGTTGATAGTTTTCATGAAATCTATTCATAATTCCTTTGAACTTTGTGCTTCTGTCACTTTTTTTTGCTTTGTTAACTCTGTAATTGTTAACTCGGTGACACCTCTCCCTTTGACTCCTTATCGTAGACACTGTCTCTAGAGCTGCAACTGTACAATTGGCACTGCATGCAAAACAGTTTTCACACACTTAGGGTGGATGTATTTTAATGATATTAGTTTTTTTTCTTCTTTTCAGTTTGTGCCTGCAGTGTTAAAACGGTCTCATATTATTTGTCTGGTTTTCATCTTCTTGGACTTGTTTTTTTTTCTTTTCCAGCAGCCACATTAAATATTCAGACCTACTCTCTATGTATTGAACCTGCCGAAATGACCATTATGCTTTCAGTCCCTATAAACCACCTTCGGTCAGTCCCTCGCACAAACAAATGTTTTTCAAATTCACAGTTTTCTCTTCTATTCTACAATTATATTATTTTCAACTATGTATTTCTGTGATTGTTACACTGTGTCATTATACTTGTAGAACCATGTTTTGCTGCAGGGTACAGACAGAAAAATTTATAACCCTGGTGTCTTCCCTGCATGTTTATATGAAAGTTGCTGACTTGAACGGAATTTCATTTGATTTTCTTGAAATTATCTAAACTGAACTGGGACACCTAGCTTCACCCTGAAACTTGTCCTCTTTTCTCACAGCCCTGTGATCCTAAAAACACTCTCCCACAACTTTCCAACTCCACTATCTACTCTACCCAGCCACGAGCCCCTATCGACCCAGCAGCCTCCAGTTCCTGTACAGATAAAGACACTTTACCCCCCTGCCCCTTAAAGCTTCTTTTCTCCTCTGTATCTTCGGGACCAAAGTGTTCCTCTGGACAGCAGGTCTTAAAACTCTTCCTGCCCCTGTCCACTCCCGCCAGGCTGTCCTCTCTTTATACTGACCCTCTTTTTGCATTGTACACCTTAGAAAATCATTAGAAACTTCCCTGAAAGATAAATTTAGTTTTTTGGTTTTCAGTTAGTTTGATCTATGAACCTGAAATGTGACTAAATGAGACATCTGCCAGTATTACAAATCTATTTCACTGAGGTACAAAACATGTCGCCAGAGTCAGATGACACCTCGTTAAACAGCAGCTTGCTTCTAATTTTTCATGGCATTTTGCTTTGTGCTGCAGCATGTCTAAAATTAGCCCACATCTTTGTTTTCTCTGCCCTAGGAGCTGCCTGTCCATCTGCAGATCAGCTGCAGTAATGGTTTGTGAGTTCAAGCATATGCATAAGTGGGTTGTATGAATGTCAATAGAGCTAAGGCTAATAAGTTGATGTTAAACAGTTGTCTATATGACATGTTGCAGGAGTTCAGCATACTTAAGGGGTTGTTTTTCTCCAGTGGACTGCATGAAAAGACAGTTTTAGTAAATTTGCCACAAATACTTTCCCAAAGAGCGTTGATTTGTTTTCCACCTTCAAGGTAACCACTGATTTCATTCATGATAGGACAATGTGAAAACAAACTTACAGAGAGCCATTTATTTTCTTGCTAAAGCTACTTTTAAGTCACATGATACTTCAAATGTGAGCTGGAACAGCTCTGAAAATGCTTTCATGGTGGTTGTATTTTCTAGGACAGCCTGATTTCTTAAATTTGAGAGTCAGCTGCCAAAAAGCCAGTGCACCTGTTAGCAATAAAAAGAAATCAAACTCAGGAAACATAAATGAGCGGAGATGAACATCATGAGTAAAGCATAACGTCAATCTGATTGGTTCTGATTGGTAAACTCTTAAAACTCAGAGCTTCCAGTAAATCAATTGCATTATCCTGCAATGAGTGCAAATTTAACCAGAAAATATACCAGACTAAATGTTTCAAGACGATGGTTTATTTTCATACGGTACTGACCTGAACTGGCACCAACGACTAGCTGGAGGGTATTGTATGCTTTAAAAAGTAGTTGACACTGACAGTAATGTAACAAATACAGGATGTGAAGTTACTGTAATGAGCTAAAATATGCAGAGCTACCTGTATAGCATTTAAAGTTGTTAAAGCTTTCTAACTGAAAAGCATAACACAGGCACCACTACTTCATTCAGAGGGCATTGTCCAACTCATTTGTTCGAAGGAGATACATTAGTATCTTTTTCAAACCAACTCCATTCTTTTATTTTTCACAGTCTTTGCTCTTCCAAACCCTTCCAGCCATTGCCATGATGTCTTCCTAAAACTCTCATTTTTTTCTGTCTCTCTCTTTCTGCTTCTTTGCTCTGCCTAGCTGGCTGCACAGTTGGCAAAATGAATAGGCACACTCATTCAACTAGCGCCTCTCTGTTGGTGCACTGCCCTAGGTGGCAGTGCTGGGCACCCAGCCTAGTCTGGTTTCCACTACAGAGCCAATTGGGACTTGCCAGGCCTTACTCATGATTCACATCGTTTGCTTTCCCCTCATTCCCCAACATTATTTCTATGAGTCATCTTTTCATCTAGCTGCCAGCCGAGATGCTTAGCCAGATGGGCAGATTTTCCAATAAACAACTTGCAGTTTAATCTTGCGTCATGATACTATGGCGGTAACCTTGGTGCATGCAAAGTGCACCTGGCCCAAATGAAAGAAGTTTCATACTGTGTAGAAGGAATTTTTATTTTTTACTGTTTAGTCTCTGATGTATTTTATATGCGCTGTCAGGGTTGGTTAGTCTGACATAACTGTGGTCTGTATCAGTCACTATATATGGAAGCCTTGATACTGTGTCCGCTTGACTTTAGTAGAGATTTTTTTTTTAGTTTCAGCTTCTGTCTATGCACTGAACTTATGTTGCTGTTTCAGTGCTGCATTTCCCACATTTTTCTTGTGCTTTGATCTGTTTAAATGACAAGTGACCCTATGATAACAGCCCCATATCCTTAGCTACCGTTGCTATGACTGTCACATTTTCTGATCCGGCATACCACTTATGAAATTTACTATGATGACAGTGAGAAATTTATCACTCAAAGGTTATACTCATTTTTAAAACGATTGCTCATTGATTTCAAACAAAAGTCGACAAAAGCAGGCCTCTCATTTTTAGTTGGCAGCCATTTTGCTGGCTGAAATGACAATTCAATCTCTCTGGCAGATGTTATTAGCTGTAGATAGCTAGCCAATTAACATTAACTATGTAAAAACTGAGGCTTCAGCTGACTTTTAATGTCTCCAGTTTTCTTGTACAAAAAACAGACACCTGCAAAAGGATCTTAAATTGATTTGCTACAAACTATCATGCTAACTCTGTGCTGTAATGATGAAATAAAGCTTAATCTTACGGGTAAAAAAGTATCTTCATCAGTCAATGATCCATATAGTACAAAATAAAGGTCTAGCTTTGTTCCTTTATTGCAGGATAAGGTTAGCCCTAATATTATAGTACAGTGATATAATAAAAAACATATAATTATTATCATTGTTATTTCTAACAGTACAGAGTTCAGATGTTTACTATAGAAATACATATATACATATACATACACACACACACACACACATATATACAGTATATATACGGTATATATATAAGTTACATGGGTAAGTGCTTTGTCCATTAAGTAAGTAAGTCAGTAAGTGCAATCCATTTACCATAATTCTCAGCTATGATTGGACAATAGCTGTTCGGCGGATGGGCATAGAGAACGGTCAATCAATTAATGTTTTTTTTTTAAATTTTTATTTCTAAAAGACTTTTGGGAAAACTCATGCTTTTATCTGTCATCACTGCCTTTCTCTGGACATTTGGTCTGTTCTGCTCCACACAAAGAGTTCACGTTCTGAGCAGCCAGTGTCTGCTGAAGACATCTCTGGAGTCTAGCTGGCACCACCAAGACACGACAGCACTGTCAACACGCACTAGTCCGTCTCTGTCTCTCTGGTCATTCCCTCATGGCCTTCTTTTTACCCCACTTGGGCTGTCTCTTTCTCTCACTCTCCTTATCCTCTCTTCTCACAAGCCTCTTCATGTCTTGCCTTCTCTGCCAATACGTGTGACATCACTTCTGTTGTTTGTTCTCTCTGTCTTGTCCTTTCTTTCTCACTCTCTCGCCTCCTTTGTTCACAGCGTGTAGCTGCGGCAGATACTTTGGTGGCTGTGTCGTGGTTCATTGTTTGCAGTTCTGATGAATCTAAATTTGTTATGATTAGTGTTTGCATGTGATTCTGAGCGCCATGACAGGGAACAGTCAATGGCTGTCACTGCTGTTTAGGGTCATGTTGAGTTGCAGGGTAACAAGTGGTGGCAGTAACATACTGCCATGTTTCTTTCATTTTTATTCCTCTATTCTGTTGCACATGATTGTTCGTGGCACTGCTGCTGGTGCTGCTGTGTCCCTTTCTTGCCCTGTAATGTTATGAGTTTGTACATTACTATTTTAACAATTTATAGTATGTTATGTTGACATTATTCGGTTCTATGTTAGGTTTTCCAATTGTTGTGTTCGGTGATCCTTCCCTGACTTTGTTTTTCTCATCCCTTTTTGCCGATGTTGTTATTTTTGTTGCTGTTTTTGCTGCTGCATGAAGTGAAGCGTGCTGCCACCCTGCCCTGTGATGTCCTCCTCAGCAAGGTGGTACAGGGTGTGTTCCTGCAGGGTGTCTGCAGCAGCGGTGTGTCGCGTAAACAGTCTCAACACAGATGGTGCAGCATGACTCTACACATGGCAGGTTCACAGCCGGGGGAGCTCGCCATCCTCCTCCATTCCTCCTTCTCTCTCTCTCTCACTCTCTCTGTCTGTCTCATGTGTCTGTCGATGTCTGTCACTCTCTGTGTTTCTTTCTGTCTTCTGCACCTGCTGCCTCTGTCTCTACCGGTCAGTCTGTCTGTCTGTCTGCTTGTCTCTCTCTGTCTCTTTCTATGTGTGGCCTGATGCTGCTCACCAGTCATGTAGATAAAGGGCCCCCAGCCCTTAAAGGAGTATTCCAGTTTATTGCAACTTCTGTGTTATTTCTATAGTTTTAGCCATGATTTCTATCAGTTATCATTGATAACTGATAGCTGCTAGTATGGAAATGCATTATTGTAACTGCTGAGATAGTTATTATCAAGTGAAATACTCTTATCAGCAACATCACTAAAATTTATGAATATAAGTAGTTAAAAGTGCCATGGTAGGAGAGGCTTAGGAAGAGGAGATCATTGTTGTGGTTAGCCCAATAAGTTTGCAAGGCTTTGCTGTGGTAATGTTATAAAATTATGACTTTCATATTTGTAAAAGTAAACCGTAAACTTTTTTTGAGGCATGACATTTGTGAAATGGTCATATACAATCTAAGTAGTGCAGACTGGCTTAAAAAGGATCAGTTTACTAGTGTCTTTATGCGCATATGGAGCCTGCGGCAGGTGTCTGCTGTACGTTACTCATGCTAGCTAATTAAGAAACAGACGGGGCTTGTTATGTGGATACACCTGTACTCATATTGATATGGACAAGGGGTGCACACATCAGTTGACGTAAATTATATCTATGATTATGCTCTTTCTTTATTTCATTATCTTGGCAGCATATTGTCAGGGGATTGTTCACTAGGTTGCTAATGTTACATACATGTACTGTTTGAAGGGATGTGAACACCTGTGTGGGGACAGTATAGATTATATATGTCACATTCATGTATTTGCCTTATCTTACTGGGCTCAGTTCAGTAACAACAATGAATTAATGATTGTTGTTTATTAACCCTGTGCATTCCTTTTGCCTGTCATTATGGCATTTGAAGCAAGACGACAGACAATTAGACAGGTTTTAAACAAGCCAAGATCTTTCCCTAACCTTAACCAACTATTGTGCCTAAACATAACCATAAAAAGTTTAATAATGCTGTAGTTTCTACTAGCGGATATTTTACTGCGAGATCAGAAATTTTGGTGGAAAAAAAACCCAACTATTTTGTCACAGAACATTTCATTCATACGTTCAATATCAACATTTTTGCAACTTGCCAAATACATTTTTTCATTATGTTGAGAGACAACATATTTCAGTCAGCATTATGTGTCTATATTTGATTTTGCAATTTTGTTGTATATGAATGTAATCTCTAGGAGACAGAAACCACTTTATTATGAGTTTAAACCAAAAGTGAGTGTTAACAAAATGTCAGTAATAATACCTGTATTAACTGTGTGTTTGCACAACCATAGAAAGTGCAAAAGGTAGAAGTTGAAGTAGAAAGTCGATGAAGGACAGTTTGGGTAACAATGTTACAGCACGCCTCTGTTTTTTCTTACCAATGACTTTGGACAGACTGTTTTAAAACCCGATCTTCTGACTGCTTATGTTTCTTAACTGTCTGACTTTTTTTTAGAGGTGTCACACGTTCTCAGATGTTAGCATCTCGGTGAGTACAATATTATCATAACTGATAGGAATGAGGAAAACAAGGGTAAAAATAAGTGTAAGTGGCAATTATCATTTAAATCATTCACCTTTGCAGCATTACACACACACACACACACACACACACACACACACAAACTTCGTGAAATTCAGCTACCTTAAACATTAAGAGACTCAAATGCTGCCAAGTCCTGTACCCGAAGAAATGGACAAAAATGAAATGCAGGCATGAGCGAGTTGAAATCTACAATATGACTAGTCACCAGTTTTATACCTTGCAGGCCTGTGTGAAACACTCTCTGCCTTTATTGGTTTCTGTGCACTTCTTTTTTGCTAGGGTCTGCTTGTCGACAGCGATATAGAAATGAGATGAGAAAATGGAAAAAGTGAAAGCTTGTTTGCTTTTGCAGCATGTCCAACCTGAGATCTTTCCATTTTTGGTGGGGGTTGTTTCATATACTGTCTGGCTATCATTTGCACATGTTTATTTTTCATTTCATTTTGCATATTCAAATACTGCACATATGAAACTGAAACTCAGGAATATTACAGATAGCTAAATAAATGTCTCTCCTATCAGGGGTGAATTGTAATTTATGATATGCAATGATCCAAGCTGCCCAGAACTGCTTTCAATCTGCTGAATTTTCCCAGATACATCCACCAGAAAGCGGTGTTTTTATTTTTATCGATAGCACTTTAAAGCAATCAGACCAGTGCTGCTATTTCCTTTCTGCAATGGAGGAGTGAAATGGAGGGATGGAGTTGGAGGGTGGAAAGATATGAGAGGAGGAGGAGGAGGAGGATGAAAAGAGGGAAAGTAGGACAGAGAGATGACTGACTCTTACAGCTTTCTGGGTAGTTTGTAGCCGTAGCTGGTCTTGTGTTGGACCTGATGGGGAAAGTTCTGCTCCCTAGTTCAGTGACCACAGCGTGTTACAAACCAATTCAGCCAATTCAGCACAGGTGTCCTGGAATTATGGATACAGAATTAAGTTTCCTGTCAAGTGATGACTTCTTCAGCACTTGCTAAGTCTGATTAGATACTGTCAAGACTGACAGGAAAGTAATTTTTAGAAACTTCAATCAAAAGCCACAAAACATTAAAACAAAACATACAAGTAGTATCAACATATAAAACAAATTGTATGTATTTTACAATTTATTATTACATCTATTCTGCAGTAAGATGTAAAGAAATCCTCTGTGTATTATATTCATTATTACACAGAAAACACACTGCATCATATACACACTTGACCTTGTTCTCAGCTTTACCAAAGGGAATAAAAGAATAAGATAACTTGTTGGTTATTTCTAAATAGGAAATATATCAGCTCAACAACCGCAGCACTGCCTTGTGTGATGAATTGTTCTTTTTACAGTCTGTACTGAATAGAGAGCCTGGTTCTGAACTATTTATTTCTACTGCTGAATCATAAGTCGATGGACAGAAGAGAAATTTTCATGATCACCTTTTTCTGTCATTTATTAAGCAAACATGCCAAATACAGGGATTTTCTTGTGTTTTCGTTTTTATGTCAAGACCTCAACTTGGGCTCTAGATAGTTGTGATTTTTTTGTGCATTTTTCATTATTTTCTGGCCTTTCATAAAATACACGATCATTGACAATGTAAATAATCATCAGTTTCAGCCTTGCTTGTTTTTCACCCTGAGTGTGACATATTGTAGTTTGTTTGAATTGCATACTACTGTACATGAATAAGGTCCATAGGTTGCTCTAATGTCAATTAAATTAAAGTATAACCTGTAGATACTAAAATAAATGAACAATATTTCTTTATATCGCAAGTAACTTGGAACACATAAATATATTTCTTGACTACACTGAAGAGACAGCTGAATTAACTGTGATCTGGAACAGGAGCAGAGCTTGTCCAACTACTGAAGGCAACATACTGTAGATATGAGAAGACAGATCAGAGGTCAGGGCTGTAAGCAACATCGGAGAGCCATTCACTTCCCAACCTGTCACTCCAGATCTGTGTTCTGCGGGGCTGTGGTGCAGCGCTGCAATATTTTCAGCTCCTGAATTCTCCTCTCTGTATAAATGCTCTGTGTTTTTCCAACGGTGATATAAAAATGAAGCACAGATGAGCGGAGGGGTAGAGTGCATACACGGACAACTGTGTTACTATTGTGTAGAGCACATGCAAACTGGCGTGCCTTTATTTGTCCCTCCCCCATTTATTTAGTTCTTTTTTCCTTGTGCCTGTTTATCTGCAAGTATCTTGATGTGAAAACATAGTAATATCAAATTCCATCTTCACTACTCCTCTTATTTTAATATATTTTGAGGCAATAGTAAACAGAAATATGAAGAGAGAGAGAGAGAGGCAGAGATACAAGCTGACTTTTAAGATTAAGATTCTTTTATAAAATCGCAGTTTTATGAGCTTGTTTTCAGCAGGGAGAGATAGGCATGTGCAGAGAGTGGGAGAACAACATGTTAGGGTCATGAGACAGTCATGTCACGTCACATCAAAGTAATCAAAGTAATTAAATATGCCAGTGTGTGTGGTTTCAAAAAAAAAGATCTGTGTTGGAAATATATTCACAACAAGCCTTCTTCAGCCTCTTTGGAAGTTGTTTTATGAATAACGCTTAATACAGCAAATAAGTGAACTCTGTTTACACCATTTAAATATATAAAAAAGACAGACACCTGTTATTTATCTGGCTATGTGTGCAACAGACTACTAAAATAATATATAATGTAGTTAGTCATTGAATTAATATATTCAAAGTGTCCTGTGTTCTTTGGGTGTTTCTATTGTAAAAGTGCTGCTTATCAGCAAGGGATCCAATCTTCTGTAATGTCTTTAATTGGCTTTAAGTGCACTTAAAGTCAAAGAGGAGCAGCATTACTTCCATAATTTAACATATTTCCAGTTGAATCAGGATGTTTGTTTGTTTAAAGAGGCTTCTCCAAAAAGGGACAACAGCAGGAACAACAGCTATGGTGGTAATGGAGTATGGCATGACTAGCTATGTCTAAGTTGTTGGATTTGTTTCTTTTTTGGCTTTTATTGAATTACCGAAAGAGCTGAAGGTTTTTGATTAGTTTTTTTCCACCATAGTGAGCATGACTTTTATCATCATTTAGCCTTGCTAGCCTTGCTGCTGAAGAAAAAGATATTGCTTTTGTGCCGGTTGTACCACTGGAGGACATTGAAGGAGTATCACAGACATATAGTACATCTTGGTGTCAATACCATGATAGAGGCTTATATGTCACTCATCTAAGCCAATGTTGCCATGTTGTTTTTGGTTGTTAAATGATAAATGGAGGAACCTTTTTGTCCGCTTGATCATTGGCATCAATGCGGATCGTCCACATATATATTTCATGTGAAATCCTCAGTGGAAGAAATAAATATTACTCTCTGCAAAGAATAATTGTTCATGTTTGCAAAATGGAATGATGAAATAAAATGAAAAAATGTTGTAGGAATTAGGGATGTGCAGAGATCCCAGTATTTGTATTTGTATCTCTATTTGTATTAGAATAAAAGTGGAAAGAGGCTTAAAAATCCTGTTTTTGTTTTTATGACACTTTTAATTTTAGAAAATTAAAGTGTTACAATAAGTGTTTATGAATAAACTACCTTAGAAGGAGGTCCCCACATCGGGTCTTGAACTGGAGTCTCCCAGATCATAGACGACTGTGCTGATTACTGAGCTAAAACTTTACTCATCGCCTCATGCAGACAGACCTCTACCTATTTAAACACCCATAACACAGTGACAGCACACCATGTAATGTGTAGGGAAGAACTTCAAAGGCAATTATTGCTTTGCACTTTTCATTTATTGCCTATTTTTTACAACCTAACTTTGTGAAAAGGAGAAGGGGAACAACAGGTTTGGAGAGTTCCTTGGGAGCACTTTGCTTGCGTCAGTAGCTCAGCTTTATCTCTGGGGAACACCCCCAACAAATAATTTTTAAAATATTTGTATGAAACAAGTATTCGTATAAAACACACTATTTGTGCTTTGCCAAATAATATATTTGTATTCTGGCACAAAAAATCTAATGACTAAAAAGGAACATTTTGATGGGATTTGGGTATAAATTGTGTTGAAATGTTTGAATTTGGGGGATTTTTCGAAGTAATTTCACAATTCTTTTTCAAATGGCTTTTTTCAAATTTATGATGTGGAGAATTAGCAAACAAGGGGAACAAGTAACGCTTCATTTCACTGTAAATTTAACAATCCTGAATAAACTCTCATAGAAGACTCTTCTTCTGGGGACTACACCTGTTTGTGACTGTGTGTGTTTGTGTGTGTATGTGTGTGTGTGTATGAAGGAGAAACAAAGAGGTCCCACACCTGCAAACCCAACCAGCCTCACTCATGTTTCATTATAATCCTCAAATCATCAAACTCTGAGAGACAGAGAGGGAAGAACATTTTATTCTTGGGACCTTCCTAATCCCTTTGACTGCTCTCTTCAACCCCCAACTCCTCACACACACACACACACACACACACACACCACAAGGTTTGACTCTTCTGAATATCTGAGCACACTGCCCCCATCACATCCACATTATTACACAGCAGCTTAATCCTGTTTCCCAAATCCCAGTACCTTGGACTCCACTGAGAAAATCCTGTTGGAGCTGCACATTTCTCCATACACTTTAGCATACAGGAATCCAGTGTCCTCCAGACTGCCTTTGTCTACTTCCAGCCTGCCTTCCTGATGCTTTCTCCTGTTAATCAGCCTCTAAATCCCCACACCCCATCCATAATCAGCACTGTCTCAAGTTTATTATTGCATGCATTGTTGTGCAGAATATCTCCGGCAGACGTAAAAACACACAAAGGGTACGCCTTTTTTTTTCTGCCCGCCTGCCTGCCAGTCTGTTGTTTTGCTGTAACTAACTTAGTGGTTTATTTATTGCTCTGCTTGTTTATTGATAGACTTATAGTTAAGGATTCATGAGGCTGTATTGTTTTCTGTGATACTTGAGTGTTTGCTACTAAGAGAGAAGAGAGGATGGCCTGTCAGATCACCTCCATTCAATCTGGACAGCTTGCTTTATAATTAATTGTATGATGTCTGCGCTTGTGAAAGTTTGTGTGTATATGTGTGTGTGTGTGTGCAAGAAAGTGCAAGATTGTACGTCTGTCCAAATGTGTGATAACTGACAGGCTTTTCTCTGCAGCCAGATGATGCCCACTTAACCGTGTATGGCTAGGCAGCTGCTCCAAGACTCCTGTGCCAACAGCATGGATTAAGTTGTCTGTGTGTGTGTGCGTGTTTGCGTGTGTGTAAGTGAGAGTGTGTGGTGGATATGCCGTGCCCCATGCTCAACTGAATACCTGTAAATGCTTTAGTAGCATCGTGGGATTTCAGTGAGGTTGCATGTTAAGTTGTGTGCTTGCAATTAACCATCTGTTCTATAGTGTATGTCTGCCTGTAGTTGTTGAGGTATCCATATTTGTGTGTGTGTGAGAGTGTGTGGATATGGGCTTAGGGGCAGATTAAATAGGTGTGTGTTTGCCGTATGGTAGGAAAGCACGTGTGCTCTAATGAGATTGACAACACTTGGTAGGAGCCATGCTGCTGCACCCTGAGCAGGCAAACATTGTACATGCACTCATTCACACACACACACATTTGTACATCTATCTTAATGAGGACATCCAGTAACATAATGCATTTCCTAGACCCTTACACTAACATTAAAGGATAGGTTCACAATTTTTCAAGTCAGGTACCCATATGAACACTGACACATGTTTTTCTTGCTGTAATCATTCTTCCTGTTCATACTGGCCATTAAAAGATCCCTTCCTAATGATCTTACAAAATCCACAGCTGCCTTGTGCAAAATGTATTTAAAAGTTTATCTGGAGCTAATATGAATCTTCAGCTGTCCAAATTAGTCAGTCAATATCTTTCAAAGTTAGTCTTTTTAGTGCCAAATACCCTCATTTTGTTTTGATCTTTCCACTGCAGCTGAACAGGAAAACACAGACAGTGTAAACTTTGGAAGATATACACTTTATTTTGTCCCCTGTTACTTACATTGTAAGCACATTTAGAAGGGATCTTCTAATGGTCAGTATGAACAAGAGAAATGATTACAGCAAGCAAAACCTGTTTCAGTGTTCATATAGGCACCTGACTTGAAAAATTGTGAACCTGTCCTACCTCCATCACAACTAAATGTCTAACCTCAACCCTTACCCTAAACTGTACTGAAACCAAAAAACTCAAATTGGCTCTCACAAATATAGACATACAAGTACACACACACACACACACATTGAAGCACATCCATTCTCCCTCCTCTTTCATTAACCCCCAGTCTGATCCCCCTTAACCTGTTCTCACTCAGAGATCTCAGATAAAAACAAGCACAACTGTTTTCATTTCAGTATAACCCTTTAGGTATGGTTGAATCTGAAAAAGAGGAAACACTCACGCACACCCGCAGAGTTTAGCATACTAACTTGTTGAAGCTAAAATATTCCATCGACCTCTGCGAGATTAATTAACTAGGTGCGTGGCAGTTGTGATGGAGGTGCAAACCCCTTGCTGATAACTGGTGGTAAATTGAGGAAGATAAACGCCGTTTGAAGTAAATTATATCAAGCAGAGTTTGCTGCTCCATCATTAGATCAAAGCCAACCGCTGGTGTCAGCTATAATCAAGTCATCGCTTCCTTTGCATTTAGTTGTTACAGATTTATCACACGTGAAAGGACCATTCACTGGTGAGAGAAGCTGTGTTTGTATGTGTGCTTATCCTAATCAAATATGGGGAAGAAGGATTCGTAGAGCCTCACCTCATCCATCAGCGCTACCGTGCTGTGGTCCTCCTTATGCGCTTGTCACAATATTTAGATGATCATGAACTGTGTGAGATATGGTAAAAGCTGCTCTGCACTTGTTGTAAATGAGCTTGTCTCTGAGGGGTAAACATAACTGAGTCTCGCTCTGAATCTGTGTGCGTGTCTGATCAAATCTTTCAGACAGAGCTATTTGTTCTCTCAGGCTGAGCAGTTGTGTGGCGTGCAAGTAATACAAGGTTCATGATGATGAAAAACACTTTGCAACATGCATGATTACAACCCATTCAACCGGTGTGAACTACTGTAATCGTGTGATCCATCGACTAATGTGCAGCATGTGCAGGAGCCATGTGTGAAGCCCAGAGGGAGAGCATGCTGACGTGCTGGTATACGTTTGTAAGATGTTTTAGCTTCACAACATCCATGCTGCTGTCAGCTGCTTCTTGTGTTGAAGTGTCAGTCTGCAAGGTCAATCTGTTCACATGCTTAAACACTATTATGGTAGTAAATTAAAACGTATCCAGAAGGTGTTGAACACAGCAGCATAGAGGCAGTGATGTGAATTTTTATTCATTTTTTATTATTTATTAAATTATCCACAACAATATTTCTTTTAATATTGTGTCATGTCTAAATTTCAATCAAGTCAGTTGTTTTTGTAATTTTCCAGCTGCAGATTCAATCTTTTGAACACAATCAACAAAGATCCTGTTGATTGTTTCCCAGACTGAGAAGCTGATTTACTCAAGAAGCACCTGAAGGCTTCAAGTTGTGTTTGTGTCCAAACCACCGGTGGTTCGGCCCAATCAGCATCCTATGAGGATTCTTGTATGATCTTGTGATCTCGCAAATCCAGTTGCCTCGCAAGGTAAGACAGTGATAGATGGTGATAGACAGATGGTTCATCCAATCACACATGCCCAGTATTTTTTTGAAAGCACTCGCCCTTTTCCAAGCAGTTTCCAAGGATGACTTCTCAGACGGTTCTGTTTAACAAACCATCTGGTGCATCAGATTACCAGAAGGCAAAGTTAATTTGTTTTTGTAACATCTATTTAGATGACTCAGTAACTTGTTTGGATCAGTTAAGAAGTTGTTTTAGTGAATAACTTCATTGTTTGGATGAGTTGTGAAACTATGCTGTTCAGATGAGGTGAACTTTAACCGGTGTAATTTAGAGACAGACTGATTACTAATGTCTATGTCACGGGGTTGGGAAAACATTTTTCTTTTTCAGTTTATAGCTTATTGACTGTCTCAAAGGCAAATTGAAACAAGTATTGCGTGCCAAAGTTGCTTGAAAATCTTCATAATTTTCTAACTGAAGATATTTATGTACAAGACTTGTTATGTGTCTTGTGGTTTTCAGAAAGGCTTAATCAAAAAAGGAAAAGACAAAAAAGAGTAGAAAACAATTTTGCCTCTGTCTGGTAGTCTCTGTCTGAAATCCAAACCATCCATATGAGCATTTAAAAGTCAAACTTTCAAAACTTCACTGCCCCAATCTTAACTGCGTCACAGTCCTCACTATACATCATATCAATCTCATTGACCTATGGTAGGCTCCAGCTGCACTGATATTTCTCATAAAGCAATAAAACATGTTCAGAACTGCTTGTGTTTTATTGTTATGAGAGAACAGTTCATATTGATTCACCTTATTGCAAAAAATATGTATTTTACTGACTAAATACACTGTTTATTGTCTGAAGAAAAATGTAAAAACAGTATCTGTTCAACTGAATGTGATTTTGTCTTGTTTTGACAGAAAGGCACTCATGTTTACTGTGTACAATATAAAGACATATACTCTTGGGTACTGCAGGGTTGATTCCAGCTCACAGACTTTGTTTCATGTCTTTCTCTGCCCATCTTCCCTGCCACTCTCCCCCATGCTGTGTAGTATTAAAGCAGAGGTGTCTTAAAATAGTCTTTCTCTCTTGCCACATAAAATCACTTCAGTATATCCGCTGAATGTAAATCCATTCAGTCTCTTCTGTATTTGTCAGCTGTGATTCTTGTATTGAAGAGCTTGTGTTTTTTTTTTTTTGTAATAGAAAAAAATGTCAACATGAAGAAGTCAAATAGGAGTCACAGCTCAATGTTTTATTCATTGTTGCTCTGCTGTATGACCACTTACAGTATATCACTGTTGTTTTCAGAGTACGTTTCAGAGAGCAGTCTATGCCAATCAGTCCTCAGTCCGTCACCATCTGCTGGCTTGGTGATTGGAGGATGGTCAGATCGTCCCCAGAGAGCAGGGGGCCCTCTCTGGGCTCCAGGCCTGCCTGCAAGGCACCCTAACCAGACAGAACCACCAGACACCCTCCTCAGGCTACAACACGACCCATAACACACGCACAGACAACCCAGCCGGCTCAGGCACCTTCATTTACAAGAGTAATTTTCTTCAGTGGCTAGGGATTCTTCTAAAAAAGCTTGTGAATTCGGTGAATTTTTAAGTATCTGCTTATTATTCTGAACGTTACCAATCACAACAACTTTCAGACAGTTTCAAAATTATTTAAAAAAAATCCTGATTGCATGATTTGAATCTCTCTTGTCTCTTAATTTAATTTGGAGCAAGTTGAGCTGGTCAACTCTTTTTGTTCGCATTTGTCAAGATATTCTAATGAGCTTCTGTGCAGCATAAGTGTAGCATAAGATTTTTCATATGAATAGCACAGAGAGTAAAAGACATACTCTTTCATAGGACAGTTGGAGTGGTTTTATGAAGTTTTTTTTTAATTTTAGCAATAAAACATGTTCCATTTCAGTTATCCCAATAATAAGTCCAATAAAGATAAATTTAATGCAACATAAAGTCACACTATGCCTCAATTACCTAGAAAGAGACTGTAAGACTGTCATGTATGATAAATTGAGACACACTGTATGTAAATGCATTATGTTCGGTGAGATATATTGCCCACAATGTATATTAAAATATAAGATTAACAAAGGGTGACCAGCAAGGTCTGAGCTAATATGAACATTAGTGTGTGTGTGCATGTGTGTGTGTATATTGCATCAAATGGTGGTAGTGGTCTCACAGTAATTCTACATCGCTATCTAGTGTGTGTGCGTTACTATCTCCACCAGCCAGGAAGACACTTAACATCTGGAGAGGGACCCGGGTACGGTGTGATAAAAGCCTCTGAGGGGAGAGAGCAAGAGCGAGTGAACACAGGGTGTGTATGTGTGTCTGCAAATTGCAAAGTGAGGGTTTTGTGTGTGTGGTACATGCATGTGGGGGCAGGGTGAATTTGTACTGAGATTCAGATATAGATACAGAGGCACACAGGAGGAGGGTAAACGGAGAGGACGTGAAAAAAGAAAGGCATCTTGCTACAGTATGAGTGGTTTGCTGGAACCGAACCTGTAACCTCCAGCGCTGTCAGCACATTAAATGGATGAGGGCCAGCAGGCATGTAAATGGATGGACAAGATGAAAGGCAGGGATGGAGTGGGGGGTAATGAAAGAAAAAGAAGAAGAAGAAGGAGAGGAGAAGGTGAGCAGGAGACAGCCAAGAACAGCTGGGAAAAATGGGAGGGATGAAGAGAGAGAGGATGACCCCTAGGGAGCCTCATCTCCCACATCAATTACGGAAGAAGTGTGTGTGTGTGAGGAAGAGAGAGGGAAAAAGCAAGAAAACACTCTTACAGCTGGAAAGCAACTCAACAAATGCACAGGTCATCTCCATCTAACCCCTTTTGTAGAAACATAAATACACAGTAATGAAAGGCTTAAAATTACAGCACAAAGTCACAGTGGATGAAATTTACTATTGTTCGGTAGCAATTTTATGCAGCGGTGGAAGAAGTGCTCATATTAGGAGTAATACCACAATGTACAAATACCTATTTTAAAAAATTCTACTTATGTAAAAGTACAAAAGAATTATTAGCAAAATGTTCGAAAAGTATCAAAGGTAAAGATACTCAGGGGCTCTGGTAGTAGTGGTATGTACTGTACTTCAGTACAATTTTGAAGTACTTGTACTTTAGTTAACTACTTCCATTTTATGACACTCTATAATTCTATAACTCCACTATATATATAACTCTTTTACTCCACTGCATGTATTTAACAACTGTAGTTACTACTTACTTTTAAAAATAAGATTTTACATTAAAAAACTATGACGCACTTATAAAATACAAAATACTCAACATTATGTAAAATAAAATTGTGCAAACTCAATCAGATAACATTAAAATATATATTTTTATATAGTATAATACTGATAGTGTATAATGAGTACTATATTGAGTTACTTCGCAGACTTTTTTGCTGATAATATTTATGTACTTTTTACTTCTGTAACATTTTGAATGCAGTACTTGTGCGTGTAATGGAGCCTTTTTACAGTGTTGTTTTGTTACTTTTACTAAAGTAAAGGACGTGAATTCCTCCTCCACCACTGATTCCTGATGCATTAACATGTAAGCAGCATTTAAATGTTATACCTGTTTGAGGTGGATATAACTTTAAATGGCCCAACAATATATGAATTAGTTAATTTAATTTTAATGTAGAGCAATGTATCATATTTTTTCTTCTAAAATCTTAATTTGCAAAGTAATTTTGTCACCACAGCTGTCAAATAAATGTAGTGTAAATAAAGGGCCACATTTTTCCTCTGGGTAATAGTGTAGTAGAGGTATAAATTATTATAAACTGAAATACTCAGGTAAGCACCTTAGAATTTTACATAAAAAGAGTTTCTACCACTGACCCTATTTTATAAAAGATTTTCAAATTCAGAGTTGCCAAGCTGTTTGTCAAGAAAGTAAAATTATAGACTACAGTTCAAATGCAGTCGGCTGAAATCCATTAAATGGCATGACGCCAAATAACGGTTTTCATTCGGGGTCCGGCTTTTTGCATAAATATCAAGCATTGATGTCATCACTCATGTGGCTCCACTTACTCAGCCCTGACCTGTCATTGGCAACAGGGCTGTTAGCACGGCAATGAACAAGCCTTAATGGTAGACCCATTCAGAAGTAATGTTTAAAGCCCGCAATCACTGCCTGAAATAAAAAGCTTTTTAAATGTGTGTGGGATGGGGGAAGTGTGGGGCAAAATGGGTACGGATGTGTGCGTGTGTGTGTGTCCAAGTAACATGCTTTTGTCCTTGTGTTTATGTGCGTTTCCATTCATTGCACCTTTGCTGATGAACTGTCAGCAGCTCCTCAGCTCCGCCCCGCCCTTGCAGCTTTCACAACGCATACTCTTTGCAGAGGTCAATGCGAAATGCCAAGTGTGACGGATGCTCCCTTCACAAGATGTACGACCCTTGACCCCTCATGTAACAAGGCCAGGTCAGGATGGAACCCAAATAACATTAAAAGTCCATCCACTGTGGGTGTAAATGCTTCTCATTATAGAACAATTGGTTTTTTTGGTCCGATAATCGCAAATGGGGATCAGTACATAGATTTGAGCAATTCATCAAGTCTTCTCCTCTCATGCATATTAAGGAAGAATCAGATGGAGGCTATCACTCCATTCATATTCATGTGGTAAGATTGAGAAATACTGGGGAGGCGGTCATTTGAATTTCAATGACATGTCAGCCGTTTTTAAATTTGAGAATTAAAATTCCAGATGAAACCTTTTCTTATAACCTCATTTGACAATTCATCCACTTCCCAGAGAATACGTTTCCAGCTGTCCACTGAAACCATCAGTGACCTGTCAGAAACACAGCCTGATCCCTCACCTTTTAACCGCTAACTTTGGAATCATTCATCAGTTTGAGGATGATTAGTCTGTATGTGTGTGTGTGTGTGTATGTATGTGTGTGTGTGTGTGTGTGTGTGTGCGTGTGTGTGTGTATGAGAGATAGAGAGAGAGAGAGAGAGAGGGGGCAGAGATGGTCCAATCTGGTGTACAGTATGAATTTCCATCTGGAGTGACAGGAAATCAATGTGGAAGTGCAGCCGTTTGTGCTCCAAACCTGGATGCAGCTGAAGTATAATCACCTCACATCTGACCTTCAGGGCTTCGGAGAACATACACACACACACATGCACACACGCACACACACACACATACACATACAATACTACATATGCACAGGCTGACAAACAGCAGCTGGCACATGTACACACAGAAATACACACATACGCACAGATTATTGAGCTGCTCTCTCGGCCGTTCTTTCTCTCCCACAGCGACATACTATATAAAGCGTTGGTTTAAGTCTCCTTTGGGGGCATTGCATCGACTTGTAAATTAATTCCTTGGAGACCTAACCATAGCATACACGCACAATCCTAGTGGAGGAATGGAATAAAAAATGATAATAACTGACCAGCCCATTACCTACAGATACTCCCTCATGCCCTGCCTCTCACATATTTCTTATATATTCATTATAAACAGCCAGTTTTTTAAATAATATTTAAAGCGGATATAATCAATACTTTTACTTACATGTATGTATGTATGAATATGTCACTCATAGTGATGAACTAACAGAGAATTATCACCCAAATCTGCAGTTCTCAGCTCTATTGAGCACTTCAGTGTCTTTCAGCTCATTGTTTTGGTTTTAAGGCCCACAACGCTACTGTTAACTGTCTAACAGCATTTTGGCCACTGTACACTACCTGCCTAGCACATAAAAAATAAACAAACAAAGTTGGCACCTAGCTAGTGAACTTAGTGGGACATTTAGTAGCTAAACTGCCAGACATTTCCCCCAGAAGTTGATAGAGACCAAACTAGAGCTAAAAGGAGAATGAATGTTGGACTTAAATTCATCAGGTGGATAGAAACACAATTCCAAATTAATGCTAATGTTGCTTTGTATCTGCTGAAGTTCTCCATATCAACTTACAAGGTGATGTCAGTGTTGTGTTCACAGCTTCTTTCTTCTGCCCCCTAGTCAGCAAAAGATAATTTATTGCAAGTTTAAATTAAAGGTGTAATTTTACATGTTGATGATACGTTATGAATGCATATTTTGCGACGTAAAGATCATCAAAAATATCTACTGTTGCCATATTTACCAGTTTTTGTGTGTGTTTTCTTATTTGTACTTTACTTTGGTATTTCAGGTACCTGAATGCAGCATAATGTTAATTTATCTGTCCGACTCATCGTCACTGAACAACACAATCAGTCAGAAAAGCAGAATGTACCAAAGTTAATTTGTCTCTAATAAGACAAGTCATCCCCAGTCAACTGGTTTAAATTTCAAATTTGTCCCCAAATGTTTGAAAAATCTGAACACGCAGTAGAAACACACACTAACCCTGCAGGGCTGACTGATCTCAAACCCTTCAGAGAAGAGATGGCCAGACCAGCAGCTGAGACCTCACTGATTATAGTCCAAAGAGGTAGCAGGGGATCATGTGTGTGTGTGCCTGTGTGTGTGTGCATAGGGGTTACTGATATCCAGCAGCTGTGTCCCATAGCTCTAAGGTTTAAGTGACAGGTTGGTGGCTGAGCTGATAGACAGGAGGAGGAGAGAGATGGAGAGATGTGATAGCAGGGTGGAGGGGTGTGGAGAAGAGAAAAAATGTTAGATGATGCAACACTGATGGGGGAAGATGAGGAGGTAGGAAGAAGAAAACAATGGATACAGATCCCATTTGAAAGTGAAGGACAAGAAAAAGGAGGATAATAAGACAGATACTGACTCTAAATATGTTGGTTGTCTCAGTAGATGCATGTTGATATGTTACTGCATATCTATATGCATTTAAGTTTGGACAATGTGGGTTTTAGAAAGCCAATACCAATATTTCTGAAATATAGTTGATAATTTGTGCAGGTATTTTGTGCCACTCTTCAAGGTCTTTCATTTTCACTTTGTTAACTTGAATTTGATGTTTCTCAAAGAATTTTATTTTTGACAGGATACATTTAATAAAGAAATACCAAAAAGAAAAAGAATAAAGAAGGTGGAAGTGAAAAAGACACATTTTAACCCACGTTACGATAATAAAATGTGTTTTTTTTTGTGGTGGAATTCACCTCTCACCTCTTTTATTCCATGGTAAGAGCAACTTTATTCTTTCTTTGTAGATTTTACTGATGTTTTACAAAATGTAGCTTCAATCAGGACATAATTAGCCACTGGCTTAGAGACTGCAGTGCATGACACTGAATGGAAAATAGACAGTATTTAATAAAATAGGAAGAAATTGATATGTACTACATTGGAATATATGCTGTTCAAAGTGCATCTCTACAGGTTCATTTACAGGTTAATTCAAATCAGAATTATGCTTTCTCTGCTCGTCTTCTATGCATGCATTCCTTTGACAGTAAGTCAGTGCTAGTGTGTGTGTGTGTGTGTGTGTGTGTGTGTCCTGCTGGTTTGTATAGATACAGTATGTGTGTGTTGGCTCAGCTGCACCCAGGCAGACCAGATGGCCCGTGCTTTACCTTCTCCTCGTCACACATCATGTGATTATAGCTCCAGGTAATCCACGCAATTATTATCAACACGGAGTTGTGTGGTCTGAATTAAATATAGAGGCGCAGCATCATGGCAACAACAGCAGGGTGTGTGTGCCCCGCCAAGGACCACACAACGTCAGCCTGGGTAGGGATAAAGGTTAACCTGTGCATGTGATGGAAAATAGCATTAGTTTTATTTTTAGAGCATGCTCAAAGTCTCAAAATGGAAATACATCATATCTCCTCAGACAATCCAGGTGTTCACAGAGACAAATAAATAAATGAAAAGCGTTTACTGCGGGAGATGAGCTTGCCATCTGTTTTGTCTGTAAAACAGACAATTATAACAGCATAAAATTATCAAACCTTTAATAAATAAATATATAAAATCAAAATCCAATAAATCATGTTATTAATGTTGACAATCGCCCACATATGTTGTTTCATCTTTATTTTAATATTTTCAGCTTTTCATCTGTAAAGTTTTCACACATAAATCATTAATAAGGGGTACATTTTTGCTGAAAAAAAAATTATGCTAATCTGTTGAGATAAAGAGGACTACAGCAGGACTACTGAACAGCATGGAACTTTATGGGGTTTATTTTGCATGAGTGTTTCTGAACTCGCTGTTGCCTCACTATTTGACCAATTCACAGAAAAAAAAAGTCTCTCTAGATGGCCCGGTCCTTGTCTGGTCCAGTGTTTGGCTTCGCTCTTTGCCGAGGGCTGTGACAGCTCTGACTGAGGCAACAGCAATTAGCCAGTCTCTCCACAAAGCCTCAGCTGCTAAAGATAAATTAACTGGACGGACATTACGACAAGAAATCAATTTGTTCAGATAGAGGGCATCTCGAAACTGGGCTCAGCCATTTCTCGGTTTTTATGCCACTAAAAGAAATGTGGTGGGAACATGGGCTCTGATTGTGTGATTGACAGTCAGACACAATATTAGCCAATTTCACTTGAGATCCCTTCTTCTTGAGTGGTTGCTTAAAAGCCAATCGTATGCTGGACAACAACAGAAGAAGGGCACCATACTAAACTAACTTGAAACTCAACAAAAGAGGTGAAGCTGTGAGATATGTTTGTCTACTTTTCCATAGCTACTTGTATGATTTGTCAGACAACACATGGTAGAGAATGACAGCTCTCATGGGAAAAGGGGAAATAAATGAAACATTAACCACATTTTAACCCATGACCTTTAATGTTACTGGTGCATACATCAACTTGCCAACAGGACATCCCATTGGTGTTTTCCTTAAATTAAAATTAGCATGATGTAGCTTCTCTTTTACGTAATAACACAGCATTAACTGTTCTTGAAGGCATGGACCTATGCAGTCGTTTCTCCACTAGCTCTGCTTAATGCATGCAAATTTATGCTCTATATGTTTATTTTTACAATATTAGTTCTACTTTTTGTGAATAATATTGGACAATGATAACGTATGACCATGAGTCACTCATCATGATTGGGAAATGGTCAACTCACCACTTTGTAAACTCTCCTCCTGCCGACTCTGCTACCTGGCCAGTCAAGATTTTCAAATGTAAACATTGGAGTAAACATCAAGGAAAAGGCAAAGGCGATAAACACCAGCTATGATCCCGACCACATAGACAAGCAAGACCATCGCTGCATCCAGCTCTGCATCTATCTCAACATCGAAGGAAACACTAAGGTAAATGTGGAAGGATTAAATACCAGCTGTGCTCCCGGCCACATGGATCTTCTCTGCCAAGCATCCTACTAGCCCATGTACAGGTGTTGGATAATAAACTGCATGACCTTTGTGCCCGGATTTGTTTCTAATGGGATATCAGGAACTGTAATGTCCTTTGTTTTACCGAAACTTGGCTAAATCCTGGAATACTGGACAGCGCTATTAAACCAGGTGACTCTTTTTCAGTATACTGATCTGACAGAACAGAGGGCTCTGTGTTCTATGATGAATAATGATTGATGTGATAGTGGGAATATTAAAATGCAGTCCTGTTACTGCTCACCTGATCTGCAGTTATTGTCAAATCAAATGCAAACAGCACTTTCAACCAAGGGAATTTACATCGGTCATTATCACAGCAGTTTACATCCGACCACAGGCAAGTACAGAGACGACCCTGTCAGATCTCTGCAAAGACTTTAACTGCTCACAGACTGGTAATCCTGAAGTTGCACTCATTGTTGCTGGATACTTCAGTCAGGCTAACCTTGAGAAGGTTATGCCTGACTTTCATCAACATATTGACTATGCCACAAGGAGAACAAACAATCTGGATCACTGCTACACACCATTCAAAAACTACAGAGCAGAATCGCTACCCATGTTCAGGAAGAGTGACCACGCGGTCAAAGTATGTCAACAAACTATGACGCATGCCACCAGTGACGCAAGAGGTCAGGAAGTGGTCAGGCCAATCAGAGCCCACCCTGTAGTCTGCACTACATTACGCAGTCTGGAGCACGTCCCAGGAAACCACCACTGTTGTCACCGATGACATCAATGGATTCACTGAGTCTGTGGTGGATTTAATTTGTGAAACAACAGAAGCAACTGTACCCAAAACTACAGTTGAATCTTTCCACAACCAGAAACCATGGATCAATTATAAAGCAGCAACCTACAATGTAAGAAGAACAGTAAAGGAGGCAAAAAGGGACTATGTGAAACTACAATTCCACTAGGGCAATCCGAGAAGCATGTGGCAAGGTCTGAGAACTATGACAGATTACAAGCCCACCCCCTGTGCCCCACCTAAAGTGCTGATGTGTCTCTAGAGAGTGAACAACTTTTATGCTTGCTTTGACATTTTTTTAATAACTAAAAGCAGGAATTATAGCCTGTAGCCTAACTGATTTGATCAGAATATTTTCACGGATTCAGAGAGTAAAAAAACAAAACAAACTATTGAACTATTAACTCATGTAGACTAGTCTAATTGATAATTTAATGAAAGGGCTCTCTCATTTGAATTTAGAGTCTTCTACATTTTATTCCGCTGACAGCAGCAGCTTGTTGCACATATCTCCGTTCTGTTATTAATTATTCATGACAATTTGGCAGCACTCCAAAAGACACAATACATTCAGTGCTGCATTTTTCAATATTACTGTGTCACCAAGTTAGGTCTCCCCAGCATTTTTGACAGACAGCTCTCATTTTTAGTTCGTTCATATTATCTATTACTATCATCTTAACGGGACAAACAGGACAGAATTCGAGATTCGGAACAACTGCTCATAATTCGGGACTATCCCGAATTTTTTGGGATGTCTGGTCACCCTAGTGGTGATATATCCTGCGAAAAGGATATTTACACCAGGCGTGTGTGTGTGTGTGTGTGAGAAGTGACCTTGACCAACCAACGGGCAGTAAGTCACAGCTGTTTGCTGATGGATTGTACACAGCTCTTCATCCCAGCTGATATGAGAGCAGAGGACATGGAGCCAGTTCAGACACAAACATTGACCAGTGACAGACACCACACACACACCCACACACACAGTCGTGTTTTCATCACTTTAAAGGACATTACATTGACTTACATTCATTTCCCGAAGACTTCCCCTAACTATAACTTAACCCTAACCTGCCTTCAAATGATTTACATTATGGGGTCTTGCTTTTTGTCCCCAAACGGGAGGTGAGTCCTCATATGTGACTATGCAAACAGATTCATGTCCCCACAACATGAGTAAAACTTCATACACATGCAACCAGTCAGCAATCACCATATGATGCCAAACAATTCTGATAGTAAATGTATAAGACCTCAATAATCAGTCAACATGATGCTAATGATTCTGCAGCTGATAACCACCATCAATAGATGATAACAAATACTGTATATATGATCATGTGAAATGTGATATTCATAAACATGAATGGCATACCTAAAAAGACCTTTGTCAAAAATCTAATCAAGAGTGTTGATGACAATAAGCGACTCCAAGAAGGCCTCATACTTCATATCTGCTAAAGTTTGGTTGAACACACGATGCTTAATGCAGATTCAGTGTTCAGTCAAGAGCCCTGATCCAACACTGCTGTTTAAAGTTTTTGTTAAATCAGACCTGACATATGGATCAAAATTGGAAACAAAAAAATGAAAAGAGCAATAATTTAAGGAAAATATACAAAAACACTGATATAAATGATCAATGTAAATACTTCTTTTCAAAGAAGTATTAGCAACTAGCGGACAGAGTACAACCCCTGATTCTTTGGCCCTTTGCAAATGGGTTAATAATTACTGTTCTAGTGCTTCTTTGAGTCAACCTTTAACCATTTTATATGAAGCACTTAGCACTGCATCTTTGCGTAAAGGTGTGATAATAATAAGGTAATTATCATTATTTATTGAACGATGAAAACACAGTAATTTATTGTTAAATGGGTCCCTTATAATAATGTCTGTAGCTGCTATCAACTGCTAGCCATCTTCATCTCATATTTCTTAGTGCTTAGTGCTTCTGCAGGATTTTCTAAAAACTATTCCTCTGGGGAGCAGAGAGAGACTGCTTTCAGTGGCCACATCTGTGGTTCAGTAAGATATCGTTTTTTTCATATCAGAACTGCAGTTTAGGAGGACAGCCACCACTACACACAGCTACGTGTGCATGCACACACTGAACACCACAGAGAGGCTGTAAAGTATGAAGATATGGGAGGTGGCTCACTGGCACAGGGGAAATGCTTACACAGGCCTGTGGTTCAAGAAAACTATATACAGTATATATACAGTTTATATCTGTCTGTGGAATACATTTAAGCTACTCATGTGCTGAAAAATCACTTTTTAGGATAAACTATATGTGTCATCTTCATCCATAACTTATATGGAGATAATCTTGTATTCCAACACATTATGTTTTATATATAAATATGTATAATAAATTTGAACAGTGACATGTTACTTCTATCCGCGTACTTGCTGTTAATGGCAGCAAACTGTAATGGAGTGGAAGATATTGTGCATATGTGCATCATATCTACAGTACATCACAATATTGCTGTGCTCTTTTATAGCTATCCCTCTATACCTACAATATTCTCACCTGCTAGTATCATATCTATCTACTTGAGGTCACCCATTTTTTTGCATCTTCTCACCTCAGGAGTCTTCGAGCAAAATAACATCCGATGACCTTTCCGGTCAACTCCGTACATTATAGTGAATTTATTCTTGTGGGCGTGTTTCTGCACAACCTAGGTCCTCAGTCCGAGGCTGACTCTACTCGACTGTGTCAGAGCCAAAGATGTTACACAAGCAGCCGTTCTTCCCACGTACTGTAATATTTTTCTCACTCCTGCTGCTCTTTTAATATACTGAGCTGGTGAACCGCTTGTCTCTTCCATTAGTTCTAGTTCTATTCAAATGTGTTCTGCTAAGGACACATTTGCACTAATGTGAATTAACAAAGAGATCAACTGGCTAGTTAATGACAGTGCATACATCCACAGAACCATGCCAAATCAGACCAGTGATGACATGTATAGCCGCATGTCATCATTCAACCGCTGGCTGTCGAGGTGGTGTCCAGCAAACGACATGGACTTCATGGACAATTAGCAGATTTTCTGAGGAAGACCTGGTCTGATTAGGACAGACGGCATACATCCCACTTTGAATGGAGCTTCTATCATATCTAGAAATATGGCTGACTTTATTAGTAGATCAAAACCATGACAACCCAGAGTTGAGACCAGGAGGCAGCGCTGCATTCCTACATGCTTCTCTGTGCTTCCATTAAAGCAGTTACCCACTCAAAACCACATAGAAACTGTGTCTGCTCCCCGACCACTTAAATCAATTAAATCTAAAGTAAACAGAAGAGGAGTAATTCATAAAAAATTGAAAAAATTAAAACCACCACTGCAATAGTACAAGAAAATCGGAAAATTAAATGTGGACTCTTAAACATCGTATCTCTGTCATCTAAAACTGTATTATTAAATGATCTAATCTCAGATTATCTAATTGATTTATTTTGTCTTACTGAAACCTGGATGTGTCATGAAGAATATGTTGGAAAGCCTAAATGAACCCAGTCATATTAATACTCACATTCCTCAAGACATTTTGAAGTCAAGCCTAATAATCAACCCTAGATCTAAACTTAATTATAACTCATTCGAAAGCCTTGTTCTTAGTCTTTCACACTCAACCTGGAAAACTTTATGGCCAGTTCTATTTGTTATAGTGTACCGTCCTCCTGGCCCGTACTCTGAATTTTTTTCTGAATTAATTTTTTTTTAATTTATTTTTATTTTTTATCAACCTTAGTCCTTAGTACATATAAAGTAATTATAGTAAGTGACCTTAATATTCATGTGGACATCAATAATAATAGCCTTAGCACTGCGTTTATCTCATTATTACACTCAATTGGCTTCTCTCAGAGTGTAAGTAAACCTACTCACTGTCATAAACACACCCTCAACCTTGTTCTGATATATGGCATCGAAATTAAACATTTAATAGTTTTTCCACAAAATCCTATTTTGTCAGGGCGTTACTTAATAACTGAAAACCTTTTACTGAACTACACGCCATTAGACAAAAATGTTTTCCCTAGAAGTTTATCTGATAGTGCTGTAGCTAAATTTAAGGAAGTGATTCCATCAGCATTTGATTCAATGCCATGTCTCAATACAACAGAGGACCCACATGCTAACTTGAGTCCCTCCCATACTGATCATCTTGTCGATAGTGCCGCAAGCTCATTACGAATGACACTCGATTCCATCCCCCCTTTAAAAAAGAAGATAATAAAACATAGCTCCATGGTATAACTCCCAAAACCCGCTCATTAAAGCAAACATTGTGAAAATTTGAAAGGATATGGTGTTCCACCAAACTGGAGGAATCTCGCTTAGTCTAGCAAGATAGTCTTAAAACATATAGGAAGGCCCTCTGCAAGGCCAGACCCGCCTATTACTCATCATTAATAGAGGAGAATAAAAACAGCCCCAGGTTCCTTTTCAGCACTTTGGCCAGGCTGACAGAGTCATAAATCTATTGATCCATGTATTCCTATAGCTCTCAGTAGTAACGACTTCATGAGCTTATTTAATGATAAAATTCTAACTATTAGAAACAAAATTCATCACCTCCTGCCCTGGATAGACACTGATTTATCCCCAAACATAGGAACCTTAGAAACAGCTCTAACACCTGATATATGTTTAGACTGTTTTTCTCCAATTGACCTTCTTGAACTAACTTCAACAATTTCTTCATCTAATCCATCTTAGACCCCATCCCAACTAGGCTACTTAAAGAAGTTTTACCCTTAGTTAGCACTTCTTTACTAGATATAATCAATCTGTCTTGTAACAGACTATGTGCCACAGTCCTTTAAAGTAACTGTTTTTAAACTTCTTAAAAAGCCTACTCTTGATTCAGGCGTTTAGCCAACTATAGACCTATATCTAACCTTCCCTTTTTTCTGTAAAATCCTTGAGAAAACAGTCACTAATCAATTTTGTGATGTTCTACATAACAATAGCTTATTTGAGGATTTTCAGTCAGGATTTAGAGCGCATCATAGCACAGAGACAGCACTGGTGAAAGTTACAAATGACAAACAATGATATAGCTACTCTGGATGGCATTACTCTGGCCTCCAGCATCATTATAAGGAATCTGGGAGTTATCTTTGATCAAAATATCTCCTCCACCTCCACATAAAACAAATTTCAATGACTGCCTTTTCTCATCTATGTAATATTGCAAAAATCAAGTAAATCCTGTCTCAAAAAGATGCAGAAAAACTAGTCCATGCATTTGTTACTTCTAGGCTGGATTATTGCAATTCCTTATTATCAGGCTGCCCTAACGAGTCTCTAAAGACTCTCCAGTTGGTCCAGAATGCAGCTGCACGTGTACTGACAAAAACTGGGAAAAGAGATCATATTTCTCCAATTTTAGCTTTGCTGCAATGGCTCCCTGTAAAATCCAGAATAGAATTTAAAATTCTTCTCCTCACCTACAAAGCCCTCAATGGTCAGGCACCATCCTATCAGAGCTCATAGTACCTTATTACCCCACTAGAACAGTGCGTTCCCAGCCTTACATGTGGCTCCTAGATTCTCCAAAGGTAGAATGGGAGGCAGAGCCGTCGGCTATCAGGCTCATCTCCTGTGGAAACACCTTCTCTTCATCTCATCTCATCTTGCCTTGGACCAGCCCCTAGTTATTCTGCTACAGGCCTAGACAGCTGGGGGACTTCCTATGATACACTGAGCTCCTCTCTCCCCCTCCCCCTCTCCATCTGTACACATTCATGTACCATTAATGCATGTTACTAACTTGGCTTCTTCCCCAGAGTTTTTGTCCTTTCTCATCTCACAGGTTCCTATGGATCATGGTCGTGGACCGCCTGGTTATGGACCATGAGCTTGGATCACCTTTCTAAGCTATGGATCATGGTTCTGCTTGAGGTTTCTTCCTGTTAAAGGGGTTTTTTTCCTTGCCGCTGTTGCCAAGTGCTTGCTCATGGGGGAATATTGGGTCTCCCTTAAATAAAGAGTACAGTCTAGACCTGCTATATGTGAAAAGTGCCCTGAGACGACTTTTGTTGAGATTTGTTGCCATATAAATAAAATTGAATTTAATTTAACCAAAAAAATATGATTATTATTGTAAGGATGCTTTACTTTGCACCGAGTCTGACCTCTGGCTATATTACAGATCTTATGTAGAGTGTTTTAAATTTTCCTCCTCCCCATGCTGGAGACCTTTAGATAATCTTGCTACAGTATCTATCCGTCTCAGTGTCAAGGCTGTCCTTTTCTGGTTTCCATCTCAGACAGAAAAGTGAAAGGCTTATACAGATATAGAGACACAGAGAAATGAATTTCACACCAAGCCTTCCACATTTTTCATCTGATTTTTTGGATGTCTGAATCAGACAATCTCCTCAGGTCAGACAGTATTGTCTTCAAACTTGTTACACTTCTGAAACTGTATTAAGATTACTGCACTCTCATGATACTCAGTGATACCAGCATGATGAAATAGTTTGAATTAGCCTCCACCATTCAGTGTGTCAGGTATAACTGGTAAATGGTAATACATGCCCACAAATCCCTCTGTGATCTCAGTTAGATGTTCTTGTTCTCAGGGTACGGCAGCAAAAAAGGAGAGGTGGGATCACACTCATAGGCAACATGTTTCCTTACTTTTGTGTCTGACAAGCCCAGACAATCCTCTCAGACAACAGTTATCAGCCACCATCAGGCGCCATGTCTTTCCCGTTATGGTCCTGGGTGAATGACTTGCATGTAAGATGGATGGATGATGGATATCTTCATCTTTCTGTAAGATGTTTTCTTTTTTAAATGTGGGTGCAGTGCACCCACAGGTAGTTTTTCATCAATAGAAGTGGAATTAATTTCGGTAAAAATCTCTGTGTGTCTTCTGTGGATATTTCCATCTCTATAACTTTCTGTAATCCAGTGATCAACAGCATAAAAGCTTTATTTTGATTTTTAACCATGATAGCAGCACAGTTTAGTTAGTTTTTTGTGAAATTTGGTACAGATATCTCTTTGGCACACAGAGGATGACTCCTAATGACATTGGTCATCTCCTAACTTTTCATCTATACAGTATAGCTTCCCCTAGCAGGTCAAAATTTTCACATATCCACTAAAATATCTGTACATCTACGAGACAGATTGGCACAAATTTTGATACAGATCAATTTGAGTGACTTGATTTCTCTAGTGTCACCATGACATTAACATTTGTGTTTTTTAGTGAAATGTTTCCACCACTTTTTGATGGATTCCCATGAAATTTGATACAGACATTCATATTCTCCATAAAGTGCATTGTAATAACTTTGGTGAATACCTGACTTTACATATAGTATCACTATCAGGTTGATGCAAAGGGTTAACTGGAATCCAGCCATGGAAACCTACAGGTTGTTGTTGTTATATGAGTAAAAATGGGAGGGTCCACCACTTTGCTAGATGTGTGAGAAGATAACCTTTTTCAACTTGCTTCATGTTGTATTCACACAAAACAATTTCTACCAGTATCAGAATTGTGCAGGAGAAAACATAACCAATCACAGTTCTTCACGTCCCCATGTATCTCCATAAAGTGTATGATTATTTGTACACCTTTTGGGGGGAAGATGTATATGTCCATTTACATTTTCTGTCCTTAACTAGTCTTATCCGAGGAAAATTAATGTTTTGCAGAAACAACTTCATCAGCCGAATATTGTGAGTTGTCTAAACTCTCATATCTTTTACTGCATTTCCATTTGATCCATTAGTTAACTTCTCCTCTCCTGAATGACCGGCACTTAGGGAGAGGAGTAAAAGTAAACATTCATGAATCTCCATGAATTTCTATGACATGATTATTAATTTTCCATGCTTGTGTTAATCTGAAGACTTCTTTCTAAAACTCTTAGGCACAAAAGGGAGGGCAACAGAAGGGCAAGGGCTGCATGGAATAAATATACAATGAAAGATTATATAAAATAAAAATAAATGATGTGACTAAAATAAACCCAGTTGAAGCATAAGAAAGCAGATGCACTCTGAGTGTTCCTGAGTGAAGTACAATGTTAGAGTACATTTCCACAGGGTGGAAAAGCATAACAAGATGACAAACTCTGTTCCTTCAGTCAGAGTAGATGGATGAAACCCCGTCAGCAAATTAACAAGTATGTGGCAGCTTTCACACGTGCATGTTTTCACTCCTGTCCCCTGTCACGGTGGCCTGAGAGGGTGAGAGGGAGGTGAGACTTTTAACATACTACTCTTTTGACCTCCTGCTCTCACGTTTTTGATGACTGCAGGGACACAGACACAAATTCTGGGTCAAGGACCATAGTGGAGTTCTAATAATAAATGTCCTCATGTGAGATTAAATATGTATGTGAGTGAATCAACACAAATACCAATAATACATCAGTTAAAGATATAAGCTGCACTTATATGGCCTGCACTTACATCTTGTGTTTTCCTTAAACCTGCAATAACTGATTTTTTTGTCCGCTTGTGGGCAACAGAAACAAGTTGTGAACACAACATTCATTTATCATCACCTTTTAAGCTGATATGGCAAACTTTTTAGAAAACAGTTGCTAATTTACACGCCCAGCAGTTACAGAGCAACATCATCATTCATTTGGAGTTGTGTTTCTGTCCACCTTGAAGAATGAAAGTCCAATATTCACTGTCTTGTAGCTCTGTTTTTGGTCTCTATCAACTCCTGAGGGAAACATCTGGCACTTTAACTGCTAAATGCTCCACTATGTTCACCGGTAGTCGCTAACTGTGTCTGTTTGCAGTTTGGTGCTGAGCAGATAGTGTACAGTGGCTTTTCAGAGCTTTTTCACTAAAAGGCTGCCTGTTGAGGCCAAAAATGACACTATGAAAGCAGTGAGAGTGAACCAAAACGTAAAGTTGGAGCCAGACAGCTAAACAATGAGCTGAAACTCAGCAGTGTCGGCTGATAATTCTCTCTAGGTTCATACAAGCAACATATGTAACATTACACATTGTTATTTGATGTGTTGTTAGTATAGAAAAATATTGATTATAACCCCTTTAAAAATGGCTGTTGGTTTGGTCTGATGTGATGAGCACACAGCCAATCACATAACTATTCCCACCCTGTTTGATTGACAGAAAAATCATTTGTATGGAAATGCAGCATTATGAAATTATTAGTTAATTAAGCTTCATCTGTTCAGAAAGTCTTAATGAGATCAAGATCTCTTTTACAAGAGAGACCTGCAAACAAGTTACATAATAAACAATATTAGAACAGGATAATTTGGTCACACAAAGCAGTCATCACTTTTATTATTAAAATTTCACTAAAGGTCTCTTAGAGGGATATGTGCCTATAACTTCAGTTTATTTTGTTGTTCATTCCAGTAGTAAGGTGCACAATAATATTAATTATTCATTTTAATTTTAATTATTATTGTGTTATTTAATATTAAACATGTTGAGTGTCCATAAGGAATACCCAAATTCACTAATAGTAGTAGTAGTATTCTGATTACTTTTAGCCTCTGTAATATTACTTTTCCATATTCAATGTTAACAATATCAATGGAAAAAGCCAGAAGTTATGAATTTCAGGAGATGTGTCTTAGGTTTGCAAATAAACACAAATCTTATTTTGTGCCACATTTTATTGAGACATTGAAATCCTGCCTACTGCTCTTTAAATGGCTTCCTGACTTCAAATTGATAGTTTTATAACTGTCGTTTCCACAAAATCAGTTCTGTATTCACTTTCAGTCCTTTTAGCTTACAGCACAGAATGTTTATAGCTTCGGGAGAGAGCTGTTTATACTCAAAAACACTGATTACTCCTTCCTGTGCAAAATTAACAACATATGCAAAGTCCTTAATCAAGTGACATTTCTCTTTTATATCTTTGACACCCCGGTTGTGACTCAGGGCTCCTCACAGGATGACACCATTGATGGGAGCTGTACTCCCATAAATTCTGACTTTTTGGCTCTTCCTAAATTATAACCACATTTGATTGCTAATCACTGCACCAACACTGCTGGAGGAAGTCTACATCACACTAAAGCCTGTTGTAAATACAACTCACACTATGTGTTCCACACTATATTTATTGTACCCATATGGTGTTCTGATCGGACCAGTGGTGGCTCTGAACTGTGACTGTGAAAATAGCATGTTTACAGAAAACGTTGGGATGCCCTAAAAGAAAATAATTGGATGTAGCTGTGTTGTAGTTATTTTTACCCCTCAAAGAGGCTGACAGCATTGAGAAACCAGGTCACAGATTATTGTGGTATAAAGTTGATTGGCGTCTTCCCTCAACGTTTGGAGGGTGTTTTCTCCATGGCCACTGAAACTAAGTTTCTCCACACAAACACAGTTTCACAGGATTATCCTTGCACTCCTGGCAATATCAGCCAGTTACAGCCTTGCGCTGTGTGTGTATGTGTGAATTAATGCATGTGAGTTTGACTTTTCTGTCTTTGTCTTTTTTGGTCTATCTCTCCTTCTTTTATGGTCATTATGCTCTTAGACATCTGGTATATATGTGTGAGTGTGTGCACGACACGTTCATATGTGCATATGACTGTCAGATGAAGAGCAACCTTCCATCCCAAGTCCATGAACTCCCCTCCAACATCACCCATGGGCTTTGTTTTGATCCCCTTGCCAGTCATTCTCCTCAGCCACCTCTTAAGCCCCGTGCATACGTTACTGTGTGTGTGTGTGTGTGTGTGTGTGTGTGTGTGTGTGTGTGTGTGCATGCACAGGCATACGGGGCCACAGGGATGCATGCACAGTGCCCCTATAAGCCTTTTGTGCTCCAAATTTACACCGTCTTGCCCTTATTCCCACTGCCAATTTCTCCCCTGCTCATTTCACAGTGTATGCAGTGCAGGGCTTATAGCGGCAGAACAAGGCTTGGCTCTTTTCCCCGCTCACTCTGCCATCAGAAGTCTCAGAGGTATACTCCTCTTGCTGCTTCTTCACAGCCCAAGGCTTTTTTCAGAGTGTGAGAGACAGTTGCTCTCGCCCTCGTTCCTGTGAATCCTCGCTGAGAATCTTCTGCTGGATTCTTCTCGGTTTCTGAGAAGTTTGAGCTGAATGATGCATGCTGTAGTGCGCTGGAAATCATACAAGAATAAGCTGTTATCATCACAACGTTCTTCCTCGTGCATTGCGTCCCTTCCGTGCATCTTGCATCCTCAGTGAGCCATCATATCATGAGATGCTTTCAAGGAAATTTTAATGGATTTCTAGTTTAAGTTCATGTACAGAACGCAGGTTGCTAATGGAATAGGAATGACACGCATTTTGAATTTTGTATGAATGTGGGCATCATATTTCTCAGAAAGATGCATGCAGGTACACTTATATAATCAGAAAACTATGGCATCACAGTCACACAATGATATTAAATCTGTCTAGTTTTACTCTGTACAGCATATCTGGATAATGTCACAATTTAAATCCCACTCTCTCTTTGAATTTCACATTTGTCTTGGTACCCTGTGGCTGCCAGGCTTCATAACACAACAACAGCAGCGGCATGGAGGCCTATTTCATTGTTTCCACTTTTATGGGTCTCTCCTCTTCACAACAAGGCCACCTAAATGCCTTAAAGGTACATTTAGTACTGCTTAAATGCTTGAGATGTGTTAATTTGCTTCCTACAAGGGTATAATGTCTCCAGTGGGCTTTTATGTATTCGACAAGGCAATAATGTCTGCTCTGCTCTGTATTTTGGCCAACGTCCAGATTACTGCGAGACCTAATCAGCTTAATATGAAGTGGTGCAGATATTGTTCTGCGCACAAGACATAAGGTGCAGCTAGAAAAACTGACCATTAAACCACAAAGATGCTCAGCAAAGCAGAGATTACCACTGTGATGCTTTATGATCTGACATTTTTAAAATCTCTCTGGGTTTAACGGCAAGAGGCAACATGACAAAGGTTTGACTTTCTGTACCATTATAATACTTAACAAAAGTACAAATTCAGTAAAACTAGGCAAATTTAATCCAGTATTTTATTTATTTTCAAGTTTATTGTGAGGCGTAGTCTGTCGGGACCAGTTTACAATACAGCGGCAATAAGCTCTGCATCTCCACCGGAAGATTGTTTTTCCTCTGAGTCCAGGATTAGAGGCATTCATAAAGAAAACTACTGTACACACACACACACACACACACACACCACAACACACTGACTAGGAAATCAGACTCAGACAGTGAGACTGTAGAGTGTCAGGGCTGTAGCCAGGGTCTAAGAAATAATTTTGTTTGAGTCTAAAGGTGCCAGTGTACTCCAACAGAAGTGCTTGTCAGATGGTCTAACGGTTTCAGAACCCCCAACCCTCCACCCCGAGTACCCCCCGCCCTCTACCTTTCTAAGGTCTTGCCCCAGTATGTGGAGGTGAGAAACTTTGTACCTGAGCTCTTTTTTTAATTCTTCACACAGTGAAGTGTTGCTATCACTTTTGATGTGTACAAACGAGTGCAACACTATGAATGCCTTCCAGGAGAGACTGTATGCACCATTATCTCCTTATTTAAATAATTATCTCATCTCACACCTCTCTATGACAGCTAGTTTTTCACTTTGCCTTCAAGTATAGCCATTCAGAACAGCTATTAACAACAAACTTATTCTACGTTCCCCAAAATGCATCTTTCTCTCTCTATCTCTCTATTATTTCTGTCATTTGAATTTTCCATATATTTTTCATTATTCAGTTAATTGTCACATTATATGTTTTATATGTTTAACAAAAAGAACCTAAACTCAAACATTATATAGTATTATTTGACACAATGACCTGAATTGAGGTCTAAATACTACCATCTCTACAATGCCAGGAATAAATTGGAAGAGAAACATTGAGTAATTTATTTATTTATTGGCCTAAAAGTGGTCAAATTAAAAAAAAACAAAAAACAAAAAAAACTTGTAAAGCTTATAAAATATCCACATGACCACATGAGGACATGACCTATCTTAGCCACAGTGCGGCCCTGCACATTGCACCAGCTGAACACCAGACAGTCACACACACATTCATGTGATTGTAAAACAGACACACTGACTCCACTATGAGGCTCACATTCACTTATAACATGACACATTAACGACAAACCAACCAACACTGGAAATGGCCATTAAGGGGCTTATTGACCCCCATTAATGACTCATAGAGAGCCATATTAATTCACAGGGGACACATTACTCAGGGGTGTGTTAATGTGTGTGTGGGAACATGTGTCTGCCTCCCTGTCTGTATTTTGACTTTATTTAAATCTATGCAGGCCTTTTTTTTGACAAGGCAGATAATTATCTCTTCCGTTTGTTTATCTGTCTATCTTTCTGTGCCTTTGTGTTTCTTTCTTTTGTGTCTGTGTAGCTGTTGTAGCTGTAGCAACCATATTTTGGCAGAAGAATGCATAAAAAACCTACGATGTGTGCCATTAAGTGCAGCGGCGGATGCAGACAGTATCAGTGCTGGGATAATGATATCTGGATGGGAAGGCGAGGATTAGCACGCGGCTAAGCTTGTTGTGACCACAGATTGCGGGGCACTCGAAATGAGCACTGCCAGGCCACGGCCAGGGTGGATTAGAGTTGTGTGGGACTGATGGGGGCAGGGGCCGAATAGCTGCATGATTGACTAGATGGTTGACTTAAAGGCTAGCTGGAGGGTTTAATGGTTGACTGGCTAGTGAGTTTGTTGTCGGGATTGTTGGAAGTCTGGCAGGTTTCCCTCTGTAGCTGTTGCTGGCTGCGAAAAGAGCAACCACGCTCTTGGATTGACAGGTCATAGTGTCAGGTGACAAGCCAGTGTGATCTCTGCTGATTTACACTGAAAAGATTTACACTTAGCAGTGTGTGGCATTTCCATAGCGACTGCTAATCAAAGAGAAAGTCATACTAACTTCTAAATGACCACATGCATTAAAGTGTGAATGAATGAAGCTACAAAACCACAGAAACCTCACAGCTTGTTTTCTATTCTTTACTGGAATCTGCTGTGACACAGACTGAACATGCAGGGACAGTTAATACCAAGGAATCCCTCATTGACAGGTTTCAGTATATTGAGTTGTCAGTATATTAGATATACCCGGCTATAACTAATGCAATAAATCCTACCTTCATGAAGGTTTCAATGTTCAGTTTTTGATGAGACTTTTTTTATTAAGGTGTTGATTTACCTTTATGGTTATTCTGGTGGCTGTATTTTGTGGTGCTGTTGATTTGTATGGTATTATACTGAGATATTTTCCTTATTTTTAGTTTGTTCTTATACTTACTTCATGGGGTGAACTGAATATTATAAACAGCTCTCACCTAAAACACCTAATAAACCGGCAAATGAGTGTACATTTTGATGAAGTGATTGTATAATGGAATATTAACATGCTCATGATGGTATATACAAAGATGTATGAAATATAACTAGATAGAAATAAATCACTCTTGTCCAACCACCATCCTAACATTGAACAACACACAATGTTGGACATGTGTACATGCCCGTCAAATTATCCTCAATTATATGAACATCATGCCATGAATAGAATAAACTGTAAATAGCAACAGCAGCAACAACAGCACAACATGTTATGATACTCATACTGTCCAGTATCTACACATCAGATTGTGAACTCCAAGCATAAAAACGAAATACTGTCATCTCACAGCACATCAGTGTGCATAATTTTTTCAATGGCGGTTGCTTTTGTAAAGGTGAATATACAACTGATTGTAGTTTTATCAAAGAAAAAGTTACACAACATAACTTAAAGACAAGTGAGAAACAAATAATTATTCACTAACTAAAGTATGTTGAAGTAAGAGAACCACTCTGTTACATCAGGATTTTAATTTATGTAGGATTACTATTAACATAGATTAGTTTACATGCGTTAGATTATGTGTTTCAAAACTGCAGCCTGATATCTGTCCTGACTATGGCATATTCTTTTCATCTCTGTGTCTATCTAACCCCCTCCCACACCCACAAAGACCTAGACTTCACCTGTTTTGACCCCTTAGATGTCAACCTTTCAGATTATCAAGCCACACTCTGACTAACTCTGTGATAAGACAGGCTCACACTAGTCACCATAAGATATGATTGTGCTCCTGTCATGTTGGAATAGACTTAGTGGTGAAAATCTGAATTTTGATCTCTGAGTGGTACAACAACACACTGCTGCCTCAGTGGAGACTGCACAATGCCGCATTGTGAAGGCACCGACAGGCCTCATTAGCAGCACCACATCCTGGTTATCTGATCTCCATGCACAGTCTGACTTGTACCAATGCTTGTAACTTATGACTCACCTGAGGATCAAAGACAGGGGTGTTAAACTACCTGCCAAAGCCACCATTCTTGGCAAATTGATGCCATTGGTGCAGTTGGTGCTGATAAGTATTAGTCAGTACCGATTCTCTGCTGCTGATGAGATTTGTTTTCATGATCTGTTTTAAACCAGAGATATGAATGTAATAAGGTAATAGGTACTATAATGTGAGACATGGGAGCAGTTTTTATATTTAAATGGGTTTCTCCTTCGCATTAAGTAGTTTAATATCCCTCTCCACCAAGTTCTAATAATATTCTTTCCTCAGTTTCCATTCTCCATTTAACTGCTTACTAAGCAGGCATGTGCTATAACTTGTTTCATTGTTATGTACAGTAAATGATACACACAACCTTCTCCTCTTCCTCAAGTCAGTTAGGATAAGATTAGGTTGAATCTGTACCTTCAGAAACTGACACCAAGAAGAATCTTGGCATTACAGATTTGAAAAACACTGACATACAACAAAATTGTTAGCAAATATGTTCTTCTTTACACATTCAGCAGATACGGAGCAACATTAGGATTAATTTGGACTTGTGTCTCTGACCACCTGGTGTATGTAAGTCCAATATTCACTCTCTTTTTTGGTTCTCGTGTGGTCAAATGTTTATTTAGCCGCCACTATGTTCACAAGCTACTTGCTAGTTGCTAACTTTGTCTCTCTGCCATTCGTTGCAGGGCAGAGTGTGTACAGTTGGTTTATCAGAGCTTTTTCACAGAAAAATGCTGCATCTGGAAACAACGCTGGTGAGAGTGAAGCAAAAAAAAAAAAAAAAAAAAGTTGCAAGCCGGTAAGCCCAAAAGAATGAGCTGAAAGTAAGTAGAACTAAGGTGAACTGCGGGGTCAAGTGAAGATTATCTGTGGGTTCATCACTACAAGCAACACCTTTCACTCAACACGTAGTCACTTCATCGATTATTGTGCATTGTCATCTAAAAATATTGATCAGAGCAGCAAGCGTGAGATGTGTTTTGTCCATGTTTTTATCAGTATTTCAAAAGTCTAGCATTTTCTATCTGCCCTTGAGAAAGAGAATTTACTCCACTTCGATCATTATCGCTCCTTATATGCTGCACTTTATATCAAAACATTTACTTTTCCGCAGTTAGTTCTGAATGCAGCTGCAAAGGATTTTAAATCAAATTAAAAGACCACATCACCCATCACCTTCAGAATATATTTGAAGAGTTTATTGATTTCCTTTATGGAATTAAAATGGATTACCCTGAACCAACACTAAACTCTTAATGCCCTTTTGGACAATTATGTATTGTAGTTTGAAGGGTGATTTTAGAGTGCCTCCTGTACCAGACTGCCAAACAGAAAGCTGCCTCCAATCTAATCATTTAACTGACATAATCAATCATAAAACAAAGCAGGCCTATTCCCTCTATTTATAACCTAGTCTTACTTTTACTTAATAGATGTCTATGAAGTTAAAGAAATCATTTTCTTTTCAGTTTCCATTCTACTCTCAAGAGGAATGGTGAGGTCATAAAAGTACAATATTTTCTTTAGAGCAGATTCTCAATTGAAATAACCTTCAAACACCGGGCTTGGTCTTCCCCAAACAGTGTTGTATAAAATTCAACAACTAAAGAAGATGTTCCTAGTGAAAAGATAACCACCTCAGGCAGAGAAACAAGTGAAAAAGTCAAGGACATATCAGTCTTCATGACAAGAATTTTATTTTCTTTTTTTTTTTTTATTACATTTTGCATTAAATTAAAGAGTTTTTTTCTTTACAACATACATTAAGCTGTGAATCAGATGTTAAGGAAGTGGAGAGAGTAGGGCAAAAAACGTCACAATATCTTACAAGCTTACAAAGTTTAAAAGGTTTTCGAAGTTGAGAAGAGAGATGATTTTGCATCTAATAGCAGTGTATTATAACAAGGGTGAAAGACAAAAAGGCACACACCAAAGAACCTCACTGTCCACAGCAGCCTTCACAGTCAAACCCAATCCAGTCTTTAAAAAGTTCAAACCTCTGTCTGACATCAAAACGCTCCGTGTTACAGAATCTTAAATGCACCCACGGCTAAATTGACTCGTCTACACAGGATGTGGACATATAACCTTCTGAACCGGACAGATTTTCTCTGTATGGACATGACAATTCTCCAAGGCGAGAGCTGACACAACTGAACATTTCTATACAAGAAATGTTAAGTTGTAGATCAGCATTAATCCAAGCCTGAGAAAGTTGCTGGTTCACGCACTCTTCAATACACTGGAGGGTGTAAATAGGGCCTTGGAGCGCCCAGTAACCAGTCTACAATGCAGTGGGGTTCTGGAAGTCTGGAGTAAATACACCCTTTCTTACTTACTAATCTTGGTAAGTCATTGCTGGGATAACTATCTCAACTGACCCCAGACCATGTTTCTGAAGGGGCAACTTCCACCCAGCTCCCACTCGTCCTCGGTCATTTGCAACAGAACCCTGCAAGCGTCTATGTACACGTTAGTCAGGTCACAGATCCTACACATCCTTCTCATGTTAGCTGTGGATTGAGACATAGTTGGCTTTCCTCCATTGAGAAACAGAAAATTGCTTGATATCAAGAAAAATTTTACTTATCTACACATACAACACTAAGGGAGTGCTCTGTTGATTTAAGTGTTGGGAAGGAGGGGGGGGGTGGTGATCAATAAAAATCCTATTGAAAATTTGAAAAAAAAAAAAAAAAGAGGTCGGATTGGTATTAGTCAAATTCTCAGCCACTCTTAAAGGCCTTGAGAATGAGAGTTAGTGAAGCGAAACAAAAAATATCTATAAAACGTCCTCAAACTGTCTTTTCTCTTAGAAAAAGGGGGTTAAATAAGGTACATTTGTTAATATTGTTGTTTTAAAATGTCAACTTTCTTCACAGGAACCAGCCTGTTTATGCAACTGCCTAACAACTGAGTGTTAGGATACACATAAGAAGCCCAGGGCTGTATTAGTACACCGGGTGCTTGTGTGTATCTCATACTGTACGTTTGCTAGTGTTGTCGTTGCATTATCATTGCAGTGCACGGGAAAGATACACGTACATTGGCCTTCTCAAGTAACAAATGTTAATTGTTCAGTTAATCGGTCAATTAACCATCACTCCAAACAAACAGACAGCAAAAATAAAAGTAAAAACAAATACCAGGACTTTTAAATTGTATAAAATAGAAAATCAAAAACACTCACAACGTCTTCATCGACACTGCCAGCACAACATAAAGGGCTGCTTTAAGCGCATTAATGGCACAATCAGAAATGAACCACAAAGATGAGTGTATGTGTGTGTGTGTGTGTGTGTGTGTGTGCATATGTGTGTGTGTGTGCGTGTGTGTGTGTGAGAGAGAGAGAGGGAAAGAGTAAAAGAAGAAAGACTATCCTTCTTCTTCTCCTCCCTCTGGACTGTAAGTGTGTTATGTCTAGGGACCAGAATTACAACAATAACACCTACATTCTTTAATTGCATTTTTATCAAACCAGGGAAATATCATGATGTAAGAAAAATAAAAAATACTACAAGGAGACAAAGTTAACAGCTATTAAAGAAAACATTGTCACTACTTTAGGGTGTAAGGCACAAATTTACATGTGGAAAAAGAAGCAGGCAATACAGATGTTTTTATAGTTTTCTTTCTCGCCTGCTCATCTGTGTGACGCCGCTAGAGAAGACGATACGTTCCGGGATGGAGGCACCGCTTCGTTTGCTCGCGGCGTCACTTACAGCTTCTTTTTTGTATGTGTGTATGCAGATTCCCATACTGTTGCTGCAGCTGCATCTCTTATTTCTTTGCAACATGCAACAGTGAGCTTTGATGGCACAGGTAGGCCAGCAACCAATCAGGACAAATGTTACTGACTCACACAAAACCACAGTGCTGATTGGAGAAGGGAGGGGGGGGGGGGGTGCTCATTGTAGGAGTGAAAGGGTGAGATTCAGGAAGTCTTTTTTATGATTGGTCTAAAACAATGGAAATTCTGGTCCATGAAGGTAAAAGTCCCTGTCTGGCACAGTTTAAATAAATATCTCCTCCTCTTCACAGAGGTCACATATATCTCAAGCTGCAGGTCCCACTGAGCACACAGTAAGACCTAGTGGACCTTTAGTCATTAAGAAAGTTCTACTGGCTCCAGTTTAATGACTTTAAATAAGTTTTTTTTTTCATCACACTTGATTAATTAATATTAAAAGATCTCTCTTCTGTCCTCTCTCTCTCACTGAGCCTAGAAAGTCAGTCTTTTTTTTCAAAAGCACTTAATAAAAATAAATACAACAAGCTATTAGTATTAACAGTCATGTGTTATTCAGTAACCAGTACAGTAGAAGATTCTTCTGGCCCAGGCTTTCAGTCAAACCAAGGCAGGACTTGATTGCTGTAACACTGAGAGGCTTTTCACAGTTTCCCACAGAACTCAGGCCGCTATCTGTCCTTTCAGTCCAAGCTCAGTCTCTGGGTCCAAGTGCTTGCTCGCTCGGATTCCCCAGCCCTCAAGGTACTGTACAACAATGATTCTCCAAACCCCGGTGCTGCCTTCTTATGTGCTTTTACCAGCATGATAAAGTATCAGTTGAAGTCCCGGTGGCCAAAGACACCACAAACAAGAGAGCCACCGTCTTAGATGCTACAGGGCACCGTTGGATGAAATATTCAGGGCATCTTCTTCTGTTTCAGTAGCACGTGTTCCCATGTGTGTTTACACAGGAACTGGGAGCCAGCCAGAGCATGTGCTCGATGACGGCAACAAATGACGACAACCATTTTTATAATATTTACATATTTATATAAAAAGAAAGTGTTTCCTTTAAAAAACTGTATTGCATTTTCCACTGTACTGTACACCAAAACCAACCAAACAAAAAACACTAAAAGGAGATGCAAGTTGTACAGTATTCCCTGTTTTTTTCTCTATTTCAGAAAAAACCCTTTCACTACTGTCCGTTCACATTGGACTGACTAGATAACTAGCTGACTATGTGCAGGAGTCACTGGACTTGACTTTTGTTGAGAGTGAGACTACAGAGGGTTTGGGAGGGACATCAGGCTTGAGATGTTTGATGCCCGTTCGAGGCAGTGAATCGTAGGAGCTCATTCCAGGCTGCCGTGACAGAGATATGCCCTGTGCTGTCATTTGTATGGAGTCTACCCTCTGGGGCGCAGGGGGTGGAGTCTCCACACGGTTGAAGCTGTGATGTCTCGCCAAATGGGAGGAGTTAGATGAGTTGGTGTTGTGCTTCTTGAGGGCAGAGGATCCGGAAGCGGAGGATGCTGATCCTTTCCGGAGCCCGTAGACTGACGAGTGGACCTCCAGGCGTTTGCCCATCTGTGGGACTGCAGGAGGGATGGTGAGGGAGGCCTCTCGCTGGGGCACACGTGGCGGCAGCACCCCATCTGGGTCCACCATGTTGAGGTTGTGACAAGGGCTCTTCACTGTCTTGTACTCCAGGGTGGCCCCCTGGTCGTCCATGACACTGTGACCCATGCTCAGGTCACTGTGGTGGGGCTGCTCCACGTACTCGTGCTGGTAAGACTGCTGGTGCTGCTGGAGATGAGGCTGGAGCTGGTGCTGATGCTGTGGCAGAGGCAGGACTACCACACTGGGGATGTGGCCCGGCGAGGCCCTCAGGGGCAGGTCTGTCGAGATAACAGGGGAGCCCATAGGTGGCATGTCCTTGGTGCAAGCATTGATGAGGTTCTGGTTCCTCTCCCACTCACGGCTGCCCCGGCTAGGCTTGCGACGCGGCTGCATGGGAGTGGACTCAGGCGTTGGCAGAGCAGCGAGGTCCAGGTGGTGCTGGTCCGCTTTGATCAGCATCTTCCCATTTGGTGTGAGTCTCCCGTTGTGCATCAAAGGGGTGAGGATCGCCTCAGGGCGACCATCTTTGGCCTGCGTCTCAAACAGGCCCGTCAGCTTGGTCACACTGTTCATGGATCCCCGGCGGGAGTGGAGGTGGTGGCTGTCCTTTTCCTTGCGGCCTGTCAGGTCCATGTCTCGTCGCCGGTGGTCACAGACACAGTAGACTATGATGCCAGAGAAGATGGCCCCCATGGCAAACGCTAGGATGACAGCGATGGCCAACAGGGTCACAGGAACTAGCTGGTCGCGACCCTTCTGGTAGCTCTCACGGATCACACCTGCAGAGAGATGCAGAGATGACATTCAGACAGGCACACTACAGGAAGTAGAATTGATACTGCTGCTGCTGCTGTGTGTTGTGGGAACTTGTGAGAAAAATAGAGCTGTTGGGAAAGATGCATATTATTAGACTAGCCAAAAAAATAGAAAATAATATTGAATTACAATAATTAAAAGATATTTTCTGGGTAAAAAGATTAAAGGTTTAAATAATTTCATGAAAAACATGCAAATGAAGATGCGTTTATCCCATCATAAGGAACACCTATTCAAATCGGGCACAAATGGTAGCTTGAAGTAGCAACATTCAATATTTCCCGAAAATCCAATCTTAGACTCAAAATGTGTTTCGGAGGGGTGATTATGATTCACATTTTAAATCCCAGATAAAACCTTCAGCTGAAATGAAAAAAGATATGAACGGAGATAAAGGAGCCTGAAATACCCAAACCCTTTCTTCTCATAGATGCAAATGGGAGACTTTTCATAAAGCTTGGATCCAATCTCATGAATCACAGAGAATACATTAAAAAGCCTCTGATTAGGCGCTAAATCCAATGAGCTGTGTCATCAGTGTCTTATGAAAGCGCCACTTTCAAAGACTGGCAAAGACGGGCTGCGATACGGCCAAATAAAAGATAATTCAATAAAAGCAGCTATGAAGTATTCTAGCGGTGGGAGAGTGGGAGCAGCAGGTTGTGTGTAATAAAATGGGGTCAACAGTAATCTGCTCACACATACACACACACGAACACACACACAAACACATGCACCTCCCACACACACATGCACACAAATGATAACCTCCAGCCTGTTGATGAATGTAGACATCTAATGCAGCGCTCTGTTCCTTGGGTTAAACACACCAGTCTGCAGCAGAGAGATTTATAATGCGTTCACACATGACCTGTGGCCAACACAGATCAGTTACCACAGACAGAGGATTAGACAGGTGGGCTCTATCACGTAAAAAGCTCCCACTGTGCACCGTTGGTTTTGTGGGCGATGATAACGTGACTCAGATACACGTGTGAAATGCACTCTTTGTCTTGTATCAAAATATATATTATTCAGTGCCCAGTATATACATGTGGAAACATTTTTGAAATACTCCGTTCTGAGGAAACAAGCAAATCATGGCAATTTTTATTGTATTTTTTTTACAATTTGCTGTTTTCATGGTTTGCCTCACTTTTCTTGCAGCTCATCATAAAAGTGTTTCAATCTGCTCTGCATATTGAAACAGTTTATTTTCTTTTTTTTTTTTTTTTTTTTTTTTTGAAAGAAGATGCCACAAAATGAAGCGTTGCAATATTTCTGTAAAATCCTGAAGGGGCCGGGTAATCGTGTTTAGGCTTTTCAGCTCGGCTGTGTCACCGAGGACGTACTCAGAGAATATCTTCTGTGTCTCCTCAGTGAGACATAACACAGACACAGAGACAGCATGGTAATCTGTTCTCATGGAACTGAAATCCAGACTCTCTTAAACTAACATCCATAATCCTTACTCGCTGCAGTCATACTTCATTAGTCCAAAAACACGTCTTAAAACCTGTTTTCCTGGCCAGAATTAAGCACTGACCGATGCCTCAGTCTCAACATGGATAGAAAAACAGAGATGATACTTTTGCTCAGCTCATTCCTCATTTACTGTAAAAACAAAATGTCACTTTTCTCCTGAATAGAGTGCTGACAACTTGCAGCTTCGCCATATCTCATTTAGTGTTTAACAAGACTTTAAAGCGTCTTTTCGGCCAAAATTGTCTCTTATCAAGGATGTGCCCTGCTGTGTAGATAGTGCAAGAAGTGATGAGTGTTATCTGCAGTGAAACATTAAGGTTTGACATGTGTTATGCTGTGGACTCGTGTGACCAAATGGCCTGCCTGTCTGACAAAACATCTGCTTCCCATCTCATTCAGTAACATCTGACAACAAGAGAGATACTTTTCCTCTCTGCTATCTTTCATTTTGTTGACTTTCTTCTGTCCTCACTTAGATCTTTTTTTTCCCACTTTCTGCTACTTCTCTCCTTTAAAGAAACAATGAATCATTTTTGTGACTTTCTTCTTGTTTCAGAGGGTTTCCTTTCATACTGTTCAGCCTCCATATGCTAAGTCTTCTATTCAGTGGAAACTGGGAAGGCTGTAATTACAACCTTGTGGTCTTTGTGAGTTATCATCCTTTGGCAGAAACGGTGACGGGTGCTGTTTGAGAGCTGCTGGGTTAAACGTTTTTGGCAAACAATATAGCTTCACTTGAGGTGAGAAGCCCTGAAAATCTCCAAAAAAACATTTACGTAAGAAAATGAAAGCACAAGCATAAACAAATACTTTGGCAAATCTCTCTTTTTTCCATAATCCTTGATAAATGTAAATACATTCATCCATCTCTGTCTGCTTTGCTTACATGCTGAAAGAGCAAGTCAAAACTGTTGTGAATTTTCATGACAGTGAATTTATTGCCACTAAAGGTTAACTTTCTTCCACCAGGGATTTGGATTTCACATTGAATAACAAAGCCGGGGGCAGCAGAGCCAAACGGGTTGTCCACTTTGTTGAAGGGGGCGAACTGCGGAGCTGGATCTTTGTCTTCTATTCCGGGTGTGGGAGCCGAGGTTAAAGCGCTATTTAACCTGCACTGCATGGCTCTTCCTGTCTGCATCTTTTCTTGAAAAAAAAAAAAAAAATCTTTTCATTATTTTTCTCATTTTTTCTCCCATTCTATCCATCATTTGTCTTTTGCACTTACACGCGCTTCCGGAGGATACTTAGCCCAAGGCCTTGGGTAAAATAAGAAAGAAAGAAAGAAAAAAGAAAACTTTGAAGACCTCCATCTTTCATGTGAGAAATTGTTTCTCACCCTAAACATCAAAGAGAATGAGAGTAGCCACAGAGGACACTGGAGCTGTCTCTGTCGAATCACAGGACTTCAGGGCTTCAAATCAAGGTGGCTGCGTCGCTCATTGTTAAAGGCCTGTTTGTGATCTTGGCATACTTTTCAAAACTTTCACAACACGACCTTGAAAAGTATCAAAGAGTTGTTCAAACCCACAGATTTTCTGCTTTAGTCTCATCTTGTTGGGGCTCTGACTTTACAGTGACTTATAATCTTCTGGTTTCAACTCTCGCCTCAACTCCAGAATGCAGCGCAAGGCATCCTACAGTTCCACACTTCACTCAGCAGTTGAATTGATTTGAATTTCACACCGCCCTGGGCCTCAACATTCAGATATTGAACACATATCTCAGATACTCAGATATTTCTCACTGTCAAAACAGCCTGGGTCGGCAACACTTGCTTGTAAATCAGAAACATTGTAATCCGGTGTAGCTGGAACTTGTGAATACTCTCTCTGTGTGTCTGGCTGACACACATGCACACTCTTACACTCTTTTAATCTCTTCAGAAGCACCAACTGACTTAAGCCCACAGAGCTTGTCTTTGTGTTGGTGTTGGGAAAACTTCAAAGGCAGTTAAACATCACAGAGGGGTTACGGAGAGGGCGCTAACCTCTGACTGACGGCCGTTACTCACAGACATTATCTGAAAAAAATGATAAAAATCTTAACCGGACTCAACTACACTCACCGACATGTCACTTGTTGAAAGGCAAAACAGTGGACCTTGCCAACTAAAGAAGTAATGAAGTAGAAGGAAAGATGAAGGAGAGGAGCAGCAAATGTTCATTGACTTGTGTTTACTCTGCCTTCATTGCCGCAAGAGCCTTTAAAACTTCCTATTTGCTTTCAAGGACTTGCTTGTTGTCATCTTTTTAAAAGGACATTGCTGTTAAAATGATGACAGTAATTAATTAAGTTCTATTTAATCCCCATTTAGGGTATTATCCCATTAGGTGTTGTGTATGTTTGCGTTTAAGAGGCACTTGCATCAATGGTGTTATTCAGAATTAAAGCATTCATCAGACAATCCTGAGTCAGTGTACTGTATACTAATGAGCCAGTTAAGATATAATTAAACCCCTAATTATATCATTCTGCACCTCAGGTATTAACAGCGACGTACTAACCTATCCACCTCCGTGCATACATAGTGTAGTTTTTAGTACTCACAGGCAATCTGCTCAAATTAAACGTCCCTGGGAACATTTTTCATCAGCTCAATGATTTCTTAAATTGACGCTAGAACTGTTTGTATTAATGGGTGATCGACTTGTTAAGAGGCACTGCCCAGTGTGAATAACACTGCTAAAACAATTAATCCAGTTATTTCTGAATTTCAGAGCTGCCACGTCGACATTCTAGATACAAGGTTTTTACTTGACAGCCATTCCTAAATGTAGATTTGCTTTGAACTCTTGTGTGACTTTTCTTAAACTTATAAATTTGACCGCTCTTAATTAATACTCAATCCTGATGAGTCACTGTTCACCCATTGAAGTGTAGTGCTTTTTTATCGTGCACTGACTGTTGAAAATGTTTGACAGGCCTCTGACCTCTATGGATGACTAAAGTGCTATGTGTGATGTGAATATAGTATGTGCTGTAATTCATCCAGTTATAAATGCAGGTATTGATAATCCTTTAGAAATCTATTAGTATACAACAACAGGCCCTGCATAGTACAAATGAGAACAAAGACTTGGCTTGTGTCTAATTGACGAGTGGCTCATGGACACAACGTGAACATGACCATTTAAATTCAGTTCAAAGTAGAATAATGACAGCTGAATGTGGGTTAGACAAGCTTCAAAAGCACAAAGGGATGAGCTGCCGTGATATGAGATTCAGTCTCACATGGCCAAATGACAAAGCAAAGCTTTTGTGTGAGCCAGTAATAGCGAGAAGTCTTACTGAAAAGCATAACCAAAACACAAAAATGGAGAAGTAAGCAGCAAATGCGTGTAAAAAACAAAAGCAGTCTGAGAGAACAATAAGCTAATCAGTGGAGGAAATTATGGCTTATGGCTTGACGTCAGTCAGGGAAGTGCGTAATGCCGGGAAAACATCCAGTCCACTGTTTCTATTATGATTCACAATGAGCTGCAGATAATTCATCTGCCTCACAAAGGCCTATCAGAATCTTTGACCAGTAGAGAACACTACAACAAAGTCCTGTATTTATAATAATAGTGAAGGTGTAAGAATGACAGGAATATGAGTCGTAAGATTATTTGATTAAAACATGTTCTTCCCTTGAGTGCAGTCTTCTTGCGTTAAAGGGCCACTTCACCAACTTTTAACCTAAATCCTATCATCTTATTTCATAGGATTAAGCAGAATCCTATCCTATCTATTCTATTGTAAGGACATACGAAACTACTAACATTAAATTTATCCAGTGTCCTCTGTGCCTTGCGTGCTCACAAGCTCCTGGAAAACTCAAATGCATAATCTGGTGGTGAGCAGAGTTCATGTTAAACTAGAGCTTCTATTACCTAAAATCTAGTAGCCTCACCTCCAAAGGAAGGTAAAAATCAGACATCAACCAGGAAATCCTTCTTCTTTCTTTTTTTCTCACAAGTGGTAGAAGAATGCTGTTGCTGAAAGTATAATGTCTGATACACACTTTTATTTAACAGAAAGTTACTCCACTATTCTCTTGTTCCTGTCAGTTCTCGTTATTTCTTTCGTTGCCGTTTGCCGAGCCGATATGGGGATAAATCAAGTGTTTCAACCAGTAGTCCATACAAAACCTATATTTTTCCAGATACACTAAGATATAAGCCACAATTCTGCTTAATGGAGTCAAGGACAAACAGCCTTCATAACAATTCTGTGCATTATAAGAAAGTTTGAAACCTGAATTTGACTGTAAACCAAAAAAAAGGCATTTTTCTTCCCACTACTGGACATATTTGACAGTTTGTTGTTTCCATAACTAAAGCTAACATTCAAGATTGACATAGCATCCCCGGTAACGATGCTGAAATGTTTCTTTAACTGGCTTCCAGAAAGTGAGATGAAGTGAAACGCTCTGGCTATGAAGACTTTCTGTCATGGAAAAAAAAAAATAGCGCAGTGTCCCTGTGTGAGAGGGGTCATACTCTCCCTCTATTATACAAGTCTCACCTTGGCATACAGGTGCCAGGGAGCTGCCTACAGCTGAAAATAACCCTTGCAGAGCAGCCAGCAGACGGTTAGTTTTACTGTGACATGGAGGGAAATCATATTTGTCAATAAGCTATGGTGGTTCCCCTCTAACGGCAAAGAAATATCATCAAAATGCTGCGCAGCTTTGGAAGCATGATGTTTAAAACGATAACACATTAAATCCAACTAATCTAGTTTGTATTTATCAAGCATCCTCTTCTGTGAATTGACACTTGTGAATACTAATCCTGTGAATCATAATGAGTATGACATGACAAAACAAAAACATCTCACCAGATTCGCTTGTCGATTTTCAATATTCGTCCCAACATTGTTTCACTCTAAATACAGTTTAAGTCTGAAATGAGTTGAATTAGCTGGGTCAACATGAAATAGAGAGCGCAGACGTTGCAGGGTTAAAACCGTGGTCGAATGTGAGAACAAATGACTCAGAGGGATAGAGAGAAACGCTGTTGCTACTCTGTTCAACTACAATATTCACTGCATCTTGTGTCCTAGGTTATTCCACTTCTTCCTTTTGTGCAATGCTATCTTTCAGCCAGTTTGCCTCCCCGCTCTCTTCCCTTATAACCGTCACTGCTACATTATTGTCCTGTTCTCTTTAATAAATCTTTATCACGTGTGTTCCTTTGCTCTCTTGCCATCTCTCCTCCCTCATTTCCCATGCCTCTTCCCCCACGTCGTCTCTCTCCATCCCTCTTTCCTTCCACCTCTCCCCTTTCCTTCTCCCCTGGATAGCTGCTGTAATGAACCCATAAATTGGAGCAACACAGCAGTGGCTACAGGTCGGGTTGGGGGAGGGTGGATGTAAGGGCGAAGGAGGGCGGGGGGGGGGGTTGAGTCTGACAGAGAGAGAGAGAGAGAGAGAGAGAGATACGAAGGCAGAAAGAGGGAAGAGCGAGGGGGGGGGGGGAGCAGGGCAAGGATTCATTCCTGCAGACAAGGGAAGAGATACGACTCCAGTTGGAGAGGAGACAGTCTACAAGGGGAGAGACAGAGGAGGTGGAGGAGGTGCAGAAATGGAGGTGGAAAAGAGACAGAGAGAGACAGGAGGGGGAGGGGCATCGGGGGAGGAGGCTCCATAAATTGGTTCGGGAATTAATTTGCACTAGGTAAGGTATAGCCTTGGAACATGCCATCCCAGTCAGATGAAAGGTCCTGTGGAAGGGAGACTGATCACAATGGCAGCAGATGGTGAAAGTGGCAGGGTTGGTGGTTTTGGGGTTCGGGTGAGTGATGGGAGGCGTAGGGGGAGAGGTGTACGGTTAGATGTCAGGAGTGGAGGAAAATTATAACAGAGACAGATGAGGGCCAGACAGACAGACAAACACCGAGCTCAAATGTACTGTGAAACACAAGCAGCCACCTGGCAACTGCGATGGCCCCACTGGAACGCTAGATAATGATGCTGTTGGGTGCTAAATATCATCAGTGTGCGAATACTCATCACTTTACAGCATTTCTAATTACTCTGGTGGTGTTGGCCTAATACATATTGGCAGCACTGTAATATTCATTAGCAGATAAGATTCCACAATGCTTCAACTGCAAATGAAAAAGTTGGGGAGTAATTGTAATTTCTTTTAAATCACGAACAAGCTCGCTAACAACTTTGGACATGAGCTAATACATTTTCACTCAACTTTTTTACTTAATTTGAAATACTGATGGTGTGGTTAGATGTTTATTCCTTATTTCTCCTGTAAAGTGGGTGCATGGGTCTATCGCTGCAGTTAAAATGCAGACTGAAGGACTCATTTACTTTTCCAACATACTTAGTTTCTGACTCCATAATCATTTCTCCTATATTGGTTCCATTTTCACTTTCAGTCATGCAGTTTGCTAAGTTTTCACAGTACAGTTGACACCTGAAGCCAGTAATACTGAGGGCGACAGGAAGGAAGAGGAGGCAGGATGGGTGGAGCGGGAAATGAATACTGTTGACTGTGGTGCTCAATTTGCCATGCTGTAAAAGCATTAAGCTGCATGGAGGCAAAACTGTGCTTAATACCATCAAAGCAATCAAGGCAGGAAAAAGGCAAATATATAAATAGCAAAAAAGAAAATGTAGTCTCAGACCAAGCCATGCAAAATATCAAGAACTGCTCACAAGAAATTGACACAAGAAACTCAAACAAATCTCATCAGAGTTGACTTTTAGAAGAAAAGGAAAAAGAAAAGACTGTAGAGCTGAAATTGAAATAGAACTGATAAATACTGAAACAAGCTGCAAAGGTGTCAGATAAAATCATAATAATAATAATAATAATGATAATACAGAAAAAAACAGCAGGAAGCATGTTTTGAAATGTGAAGCCTTGTTGCAGTTACCTGAGCATGCTCTGTTGAATGCCCACACCCCCACCAATTTAAAAAAAGGAAAAAAGTTCCTGGAACATTTTTTGATTGCCAGACGGCTTTTAGCTTAAAGTCTGTAACTCTCAAAGTACAGCGTTCCTCACTATTTCTTGTGAGGTTCGAGTAATGTTACACCTGCTCAGGTAAAAGCAAGAGGAGCGACAGCATGTTGTGATGCTGGCTGTAGGCATGCTGTCTGAAGTTTCTGCCACCATTGTGCTTGGATCAATCTACGGGTGCTTTACTGCTTCCAGCTGACATTCTGCGGTCTCTGCCTCTGTTTATTCCAAAGACGATGGATATTTGAACGTTTAATGTGGCAGACTGAACTGTCATGAAGCCTTATTTTAGTGTTTTTAATTATGAGAGATGCACTGAAGTGTATTCATATTTAAAGTTCAATGAAAAAAAATCTCACCTTTGTCTCAGTTCATTAGCTGCTCTTTCTCTCTCTGTCTCTTTCTTTATATACTGTATGTCTATAGAGGGTGTCTACGAGGCCACGCTCATGATGAATCACCGTTATTAATAATCAATATCTCCTCAAGGCCATGGTGACTCTAATAGCATGAACTATATAATGTAGCAGGGATATGTTGCATGTTGTTTTAATGGGATATGTAATAGGTCTATCTGTTTTATTAAGGGACAAAACATGGATGTGCAGCACAGCGGTGACCCTTTTTTTTCCCCCCTCCCAATGTGTGTCGTCCCCTTCTCATCTCCTTTCCTTCTCTGCTTTTCTCTACTCATTTATCCAGCGAGCCGTCCTTGAGGCAGTACAGCATTAGGCAGGTTGTTAACACAGGATAAAAGGGCGTTCAATGTCATGTCACTGTGTCGCAAAGCATGACAGAGCTGGGGCCCGGGCCATCTTCTCGAGGAAATAAATACATCGCCATCTTCCTTCTCAGAGCGTAATGGTCTGGATATTACATCTCCTGTGGGACATTAGAGTCCACGGATAATAAATCCAACCCACAGAGCGTGCGCGTGAGCGTTTTTGTGAGTGTACATGCTTCTTAATGAGCACAAAATGTGCGTGAGCATGTGTCTGCATATGTATGTACTGTATCGTATAGGTGTGTTTGTCTTTCTGCGGGGGTTTTACGTGCACAGTGTGAGGCAATTTGTCCCCTAGAGAGAAAGCGATCCACTATCTCTACACCTCGTCAGCTGGAAGCAGCCAGGCAGCCGTAAATCTCAATTACGCAAACCCCTCCCCTCCCCTTCCTCTCTTCCCTCCCCACCTCCCTTGCCACAGGTGACAATGGACCAAATTGACTGCTCACTGTTGCGTTCCAAGGCTTACCATTGGCTTCGGGCTGAGTCTGAGAGGGCACGGCCATGTAGGGGTCCTCCCCTTTGTCAGAGCTCATGGGGGGGTCCTTCCGCTCCACCATGCGGCCCCGCCCCAGGGGGCCCTCGGCAGCCTCAGGTAGGGCCGAGGTGGGGAGTGAGAGGGTGTGGTGATGGTGGTGATGATGGTGGCCTGCCGGACACAACACAGGTTAACCGATGCCCGGGCAGAGAGGGAGAGGCTTCAGTGCATGTGCAGCAGGGGTGCGTGCACACACACACACACACACACATACACATCTTTTCCTTCTTTGAAGCAGACACATACACACACAAGGACAGCTGCTGGGTTGTGTGAGGCAACATAGTGTTTCTCCCTAGTGACCCTGGGCGTCTCATTAGCAAATGTGTATGTCTCAGTGTGTGTGTGTTTCTCAGCATAGACATGTCCTTTCTTTTATTTTCTATGTCATTCTCTGCCTCTCTGTGTCTTTCTCACTCTCTTCCCTCCTGTTCTGACTGACATGTTAAAGCTCCGTCGGGCCTGTCAGAACAGAGCAGAGTACAATCGTATTTCTCCACAACCACCATAGGGTGCCTAGCTTTGATATGAAGGACAAGAGACAAACTTTCCTTCCATCGTTCCCGTTGAGTAAGTTTTCCTCAACTGTAACTCTGTCCGTGCATTTTCAAGCTTTCCGTTACATTAAATCTAGCTTTTGAATCAATTTTGTAGCAATGTTAATTTTGTGATGATGCACACTGTTAAAACTTCAGTCTCCTCTGCGTATCCCTCTCCCTGCTTCCCATCTTATTTCTATTCTTTCTTTCTCCTCATTTTAAATCAAATATCTCCCTAAATGTTTCACAGCACAGTCTTTATTTAGCAAGGCCCTCAGCAACATGGCTAGATCAATCATCAGAAATATGTCATTAAGAGTTAATGAATTTTCTCTGATCTGACTCCACCCTGTAATTAAATTCCTTAATGGCTAAATTAACTACTGGCCAACAGTTGAAGAGGGTATCATAACACAGCCAGGACGATACACACATGATGAGAGGCTATAACAAGAATAGAACACACTGGACATCTCTCTGTGGAAATGAATGCGCTATAAGTGCTCTAACACCTGAAAGTCTGACATCTGACAATTGTAACAAAGTACTCTTTCATGCAGATGATGGATTATACCTATCTCTTCCCTATTTATCAATGCACAACTCTCCGACGATCTGTGTGTTTTCCAGCATCCGCCTGTCTCAGTTTTACCGTCTTCTTTTATAAGCAGAATTTGTGCTAAGTACTAAGCTTTTGTCTGACTGTTTATTTTTGAACCATGCTAATCACGTTACCATCCCACATGCTTCCACTTAAGCCACCCTACACAATTTTGCACAAGCTATATATTATATTTTATATAATGTATTTAAGCCACACGTTTAAGGATGAAATCTTCCCTATATGAAGAGTGACAACACTTTTATCAACAGCCTCTGTGGAGCTCAGCCCCCAATTCCCATTTTACACGCTCTTTCCACAGAGGAGGTGACAGCCGTGTGTGTGTGTGTGTGTGTGTATTTGCAGAAGTGCCATTTCAATATGTGTTTATGTTTGTGTTTGAAGAAGGGGGAGGCATTTCAGGGGGCTGACGTTGATGCTGCTGGTAGACTACGCACACCAGACACCCGCACACAACACCACCCAGAGCCTCCTCCTCCTCCTCCTCCGTGTGGCGTGGCAATCATTAAAATGATTTATTTAACTATTGGCCCAAGGCTGAGAGATTAGTGTGACAGGCCTATTTTATAATTCATTCCCCTACCGCCAGGGGAAGTACAATTCAGGCAGATGACACACATAGAGAGAGAGCTCGGAGCCTCAGAGCTGCTCCACGGATCGGGGGGTGTGGTGGGGGGCTCTAAACTGCCGACGGATGCACATCCCTCTCTTTCTACAGATTAAAAGAGAGGAGAGGATGTCTAGTCTGGAGTAGAGGAGAGGAGAATGGAGAGGGGGCATTTATTTATCTTCAAATCCATATCAACCACTGACAGATAGACTGAGGGGCTGGGGCAATGGCTGAGACTTTGTTTGAGGGTGTAAACTGGGTGTTGTCTGAGTGTGTATGTGTGTGTGTGTGTGTGTGTGTGTGTGTGTTTGTGTGTGCCTGGAAACACACAGCCAAGCCTGTGGGAGCATATTTAGCACTATAGGGGTGCACACCAACACACAGAGGCTTTTTCCGTGACCCTGGATTTCCAAAAGGAGGGAGAATCACAGTGGGGGTACAGCCACAGGGGGGTGAGAGAGAGACAGAGAACTGGGCTTTTTGGAACTACTTCAAAATATCTATTCTTGTCATTCTGTATGGATCTGACTGTTTTGATCTGGCAGCTGCAAGGTATGTGCGTCTATCTGTGTGTGAGAGAGAGAGAGATTCACTGAAAACCAAACTAATACACTCCCCGATTAGATAAAAATAAGGGGGTTGTGAGTGTAGGTGTGGGTGTTATGGATAAGAGTGACTTTGCTGCAGGCTAATCACATCTGTTTATCATTCTTTAAAAAGACTTGAGTGAGGAAAATGGTACAAATCAGCCAGCACTGAAGAGTGATTGTGACATTGTGTTGTGTGATTAGGAGAGCGAGAAGAAGCCAGCACTAAAACGTTCGAATGCATGTACAGTATGTCTGTGCATGTTTACATTAGCCTTTTTCAAAGTCTGTGCCAAATTCACACGCTTGATCGCAGTTGGCAGAGACATATCTGATCTTTTCCTGACTCTAAACAGGCCAGTTTAATTTCTCTCTCTCCCTCTGTCGACACATGTCCTGTTTAATGCGCATGGTGAGGCATTTCTTCACCATCAAGGCCTTAAACCACCAACAACCATATCCATCCAATTAGCAAAGCAAAGGTCAGGACTAATCGATGCAATCGCACAGGGATAAAGAGGAGGGAGACAGGGGGACACGAAGGGAGAGAAGGTCTAATAGAACTAATAGAATCAGAATCAGCGTTAAAGATTTTTAATTCTACATTTCTGATTTCTAATTCTACGTCCTTGTTACTAAACACCACAGGGGCTGGATAAGGAGGATTACTATGAGAAGTGCTTTAATGTTTCATTACCTTCATAACTGGAAGGAATGTCTATCAGAAAGAAGGAGTGAAATGAATCCAGTTAAATCCTTGAGTCATTAATAACCCGTCTTTACACATGTAGGAGGAGTTTTCATTTGCTTGAGAGGGAATGATTGATTGACTAGATGAAGAGGTGTGGCTGAAGTTAAATAGTCAGGGGAGATGAAATGCAGCCCTCCTCTCTTTTATTTGATTGTCTCTACAGTAGACGTAGGATACTTACCATTGAGTGCCACGAAGGTATCTGAAAGAAGAAGAGAAGAAATGAAAGGGAAATGTGTTATTGCTTGCTGTAAAGAGGGCCTGTGTTTTAACATGATCAAAAGCCATGACTTTTAAAGTAATTCAGAATCGACCACCTGCTCAATATTCTCCTAAATTCTAATCAGAGGTGATCTATATGGCTTCTACGGCTAATGAAGGTCCAATGCTACGGCTTCCCTTGACTAAACAAACTGATGAAATTGAAGGAAAAATGCCCTGGCTTCATTTACTCTGAGCAAACAGATGAAATTAAAATGAAATGGACTACGATGAGAGATGTTAATATCAGATTGTTTTGAAGTCTCTCTTGCAAACCGAGCAGCTCAGTCAAAAATTGACAAATCTAAACATTTATTCTGGACAGAAATGATGAATATACAGTCTGCACACCGTATGTGCTGCTGTGTTGAAGAGAGAAAGAGACCTTTCAAGACTTTTGAGGCTGACTGTCTGAGTGGAGAGCCTTGTGTCTTGTTTTGTGTGACTGCTCACAAGTAAAATCCCTTCCCTGTGTGTCACATGAATGTTTGTGTTGTGTTATCGTAGCGATTTGCAAGAAGGAACCCAGTCTTTGCCCAACAGGACACAACACTCTATTGACCAGAGGACCAGAGAAACAGCGGGGGAAGGACAGAAGAGGATGAGAGTCAAAAGGGACAGATGGATGGAAGAGGCTGAAAGAGAGGATCGTGAGGGCGGAACAGACGGGGGGGGAGAAAAAGGTGACAGCAGCGAAGAAGGAAACGGAGGCCGAGAGAAGAGGGAGACGAGTTAACAGAGAAGAGAGGAATGGTGGTGGGGGTGGGGGGGTGGGGGTGGGTTTAGAAGAGAGAAGGAAAGATAAGAGTGAAGAGGGCCTGCTTACTTTGGCAGTCTCCCAGGCCATCTGTGTTACCATGCTCCACGTCCTGCTCAAAGGCTGATCTGCGGGGAACAGAGACATCATGGTCAGCAGTGGAAAACAGGCCAGGCCATGCAGGCTCGCCACACCTAACAAAGTCACAAAGCTATAGGACAGCTACTACAAAAATACCCCCAAGCACAGCATATCCAATGCTAGCACACAGTGTAGGCCGCAGGGAGCTCTATTCTGGAATAAAATCAAAGAACACCTAGCAAGTACCCTGGAGGCCCAAAATCAGTGGTTATGAAGAATGCTGGCAGGCTTGTAAATCCATAGCTGGCACGGGACTCATTGCTAGAAGTGTGGATAGAAATAGATTTATGTTTTATTTGTGATAAAAATGTTATGTTAGGTTGTATAGCTTTAATAAAGTACATTTTAAGGAAGCAAAAAACACAACACTGTTTTCATGAGATCTTCAATTTGTTCTCTCTTGTTTCTCAGTATTCGACATAATTGAGATTCAGTAGAGATATGAGGCTGTAGTCCCAATCACATGGGCCAAGACCAGGGCAGTGAGGGGTAACCATGCTTGAGGGCCATCATATGACACAGAGGGAGAGGGGGGAAAGAGGGTGAGAGAGAGAGAGAGTTTCGAAGATGTTATTTTCTGATGCAATCTGCACCGAGACCTGTTTTCTTCCTGAAAGACCACCAAGCAGGCAGTAAGGAGATCTGTGAAACAGAGCGGACCAACTGTCAACCAGGATCACAGTCATGCATGACAGCTTTTCACAGTCCTCCTCAGCCTCTCCTTTCTCCTCCTCCTTCTTTCCCTCCTGCCTGTCCACCCGCCTCTCATCTTCCTCACCCTCCACTGGTCACAATTATAGCATGAAGAAGGATTTTCCAAAACCACATCACCCCCCTATCCCCTGATCAGAGTCATCACTTGACAAGGACAAGTACAGGAGATTTTGGGAGGAAAATACAATTGGATTTTGGCTGTTCTGCTCTCAAACACAGTAGAGTCAAACACTACCTCATGTATATTTATTTATATGCTGGAAATGATTGAAAATTTTCATGAATCCATTTACTACTCATCTTTCCCACCAGTTTGATAGAACCTTAATTGGGATGTAGATGGTAAATTTGACCCTCTCGATAACGTATTTCCCCTGAAAAGCAAACACAATAACAGCCATGCAAACAGCAACAACAAAAGCAGCATCCTCTTTTCATATCTGGGGGTACATTTAATCTGCTTATCTGATTTGCTTATCAGACACAGTCATAATCACAAAACAGAGCAGCAGAGTTGCACAATTAAACCTGTCTAAGCACAAATGCCATGCATCTTAGTATCTACCGGATTTCCCTGCTGTCGTCATCACCCTGGTCCACCCTGCTGTTATTTGGCTTTTTTTGACATGACCAAAACATTGGCAACCTTTAGGTCACGGTTTCCAGTATAGGTTGATAATAACATTATCGACTGTGATGACACTGTGTCGAAATGAAGTTTACAAGGTTACACGTTTAAATCCCACTGGTCTCAAGATAGTTTAACAATGAATAGTCCCACTACAGATGCAGTGTATTTGGTACATGTGACAGTAAATGATCCATAGTGTGAACCCTCAGCTAAAGGGTTCAGGTCCCAAAGTGGCTACATTATAGCAACAGAAGTTCAATGTGTTAGAATGTGACACTACAGACGGTTCAGCTCAGGGTTAAGATCCCTCTGCAACCGCATTATGCATATTTAAATCACATTCAAACTGCACTGTACATAAGTGGAGGCAGCCAGGGGCCACATTTTTATATTATCTTGCATCAGATGTGATTATTATGTGAGATGTGTGGTTGCACAGAGGGGACTTGGTTGCTGAAATGCAGGTCAGGCATAATATCATAAATTATTCATATCAGAAGTGAATGGGCAACCGGGACTTAATATACTGTACATACAGTGTAAAGTAAGTATGCATAATGTTTCCTGAAAGTCTGCCTTTCGTTTTGATCCAAGGCTTTGATTTACAAAGGAATACCTGCAGTAAACTCACACTTCAATAATCAGGGGCTCACTAGGTGATTATGCTGTATATTTGTCTATGTGTAATCTTAAGAGAAGAGTCAGGATCAGTGGCTGTGACAATGGCTCAATAATTGACAAATAATTGTTAATCTGCTGATTTGTAAACAGACTCACAGTCATGTATCTAGTTTACATAATAACAACTATACGGACTCATATGGGATCATATGCATGAACAGGGGGGTGACTGTGGACCATATTGCAGGAGACCAGAGTCCAAGCTGTTTATAGGCAGTAGGTATAAGAGGCATAACTCCACATGGGAAAGCTGGCACACTAGCGCCGAGGCCAGATGGAAGAAGAAAGGGGAGGGGGGGGGGGCATGCAAGAGAGAAAGAGTATGGCAGGGGAAAGATAGAAAAAGAAAGATGGATAAAAATAGATGCACAAACAGGGATGGGCATACGCAGGTAAGAAGATAGCTATGCGGTTAGGTAGACAAACACAGACTGACAGACTAGGAAACAGGAGAAGAGATAGTGCTGCAACAGGGTTTTCATTTTAATGAGGGAAAGAAAAAATAAGAGAGGGAGACTGATGTTAAGGAAAAGAAGTCTGCTCTCGTCAGGGACCTGTTTGTATGAGGAAAGATTTTTTTATTTAACACAAAAATTCCTCTGACTCTCTCCTCCTTCTGTCCTGCCTGGCAAATGCTTTGAATAGCTCACCGCAGAGCCACAGATCCTACCGGGACTAATCCCCCACTCTCCCTCACTTAGAAATATTGTACAGTAAAGGAGCAAGTTCGTCCGCCCTCTTAATACCTCTGTGTCGGCTCCTGCTCCAAAGTGGAAACTCAATCAGAACAGTCCACCGGCTCAGCTTTGCAGAATAACAAAAGGATGGGTAGCGTTTGTGTGTTTTTTTTTGCAAATTTTGTGCGTACATGAGGGTATGTGTGTGTGTATGTGTGCCCTTGGTGTATTGGCATGACAGGCCAAACATTTTGCAGCAAGGGGATCAAATTCATTCAATGTCAAATAGCCATTGGAGTGCTGGTCCTTTTGTTATGACTTCATCTGTAAAATGTTTTTTCCCACCACAAAACTCCATATGCTGTTCGTTCAGAAAGCATAATCTGGTTCTGTGTCATAGCTACAGCCACAAATTATAGTTACCGCGACCATCGAGCGTTCCCCAGCCCACGTACCCAACCCCAAGCCCGGGGCAAACAACACTTTCCTTCCATTCATCCTTCCAATAGCCCTTTCAGCTGGAGGAAATTGCACTTACACACCATAAAATTAGAAAGATCACAGAAACGACAAATCGAGAGAGAAATGCCACCAGGCATGACGAAGAAGGTAAGATACTGTATTATAAAACTTGCTTGGAACACAGGCTTTTTATGTTAGCATTCGTTATTAATGCAGGCTTCATGCGGGACAAAGAGACTTGAGCGATGATTTTAGAGGTGACAAACTGTAAAACTAATGTCAAAGTTTCTGAGGTTATGTCAAAAAATGTGGAGAGTGGAAGGAGATGCTTCTGTAAGTACTCTTTCCAACTGTAAATTTCCATTTCATAGTTATTTTCAATGACGTCCAATATGGTTCTCATCAAAGAAGCATCATGTCTCCTAATTAAGTCAATGATACAAAATGTTTATATGATGGCCATCTGTTTTATTATTTCAGATTTGTTTCTGAAGAATTCCTGTTAGTGTGGTATGTTGGATGATTCAAAATTCTACAGAACCCATGAACCAGCACAAAGAGACACAAGGCAGAGCTGTAACAAATTTAAAATGCTATTTTCGGAACAAGACATTGCACCATAGTTGCCAAATTCATTCAGAATTCACCCAGAAGCTGCTGAATGTTTTCATCAGGTTTCTATAAAGTGTAATCTTTAGCTTCAGCTCACAGTTAAAGGAGCGTGAATCAGATCTTAAAGCTTAGTGGTTGATTGTTTCTTATGGAAATACTCTTTAGGAGTCGTAGCTGACATCCCATCCAAGCTTTGGAAATGCACCAAATGTCAGCCTACTAACTTTCTCTATGCCAGGAATTAACATGTTAACATGACCATGATTGTGTTTACTTACTTGGTGTTGCCAACCACCTGTCTGCAGGCTCCTTCTGACACCCAACCACAGTACGGGTCTCTGGAGGCTATACAGGATCTGGATGAAACACAAAAACATCATCAGTCCTGCAGCATATTGTATGCTGGAATAGTTTTTGCCTTTCATCACTTTGTAAGCATCAAACTTACTTCTTGCATCTTCCATGCCTTTCACAGCGAGACAACGGCACTTTAACCACACAGGAGGTAAACGCAACCCACAGAGCGTGACTCTTGCTGTCTATCTGCATGCCGATGATGCGCTTGTCATCCACACCATCTATACTGCATCTAAAGGAACAAGGACAAGAAAAAGAAGCCGTCAGTTGAGGATAAGTAGGGATTATTCTTAGTCTTCAACTTAACCGTCTGGGTATTTAGAGACAAAGTCTAGTGAAAAGTTTGTTAAAGAGAGACACAAGAAGTCGCAAAATGAAATTTGACTTTTCTTCTAAAGAGATAAAAAAAAAGAGGAAGATTAAGATGCGGCAGAGAGACAAACTGTGAGGTCAGGGAGAGCAGAGATAATGCTGGAATCAAGAACATGGGGTCAGGAGCAGAGTCGGAGATAAAGAGAGATAAAGATAGGGGTGATACAGATACAACAGATAAACAGACAGATGGGCAGTGTGAGCAGTCAGCAATAACACCGCACTAAACTGTAAAACCCACTAACACTGACAAAACCCTCTCCTCCCCCCACTCCACCATTCTTCCATTCCTCCATCCCTGCTAGTCTTCTTTGTCTACTCGGCCCCATAGGAGCACACTCTAATCCCTTTGGGCGTGTCAAGCATCTTTCTATCCCTTCTCTCCATCCTTTCCTCGCTCCATCCCGCCATCCAGCTCCTGGGATTTAATCTCCCCTTCGCAGTGCTCTGGTGCCGCATTAACATTCTCAATTAGGGCTTAGAGTCCATATACACTGGGTAATGCACGACAATCGGGCCTGCGCTGATCCAGCCAGCCAGCCAGCCAACCAGCCAGGCAGGGAAGCAGGCGGGCAAAGTCACTTACTGTACGCTAGTAAAGCCAGATGGCCAGCAGCTGACGAATGCTCGGCCCCAGCCATAGCGAGACAGGGAGAAACAAAGAGGGAGATACAGAGAGGAGAGAGGCAAAAAAAGGCAAAGGCCTGCCCTTCATCCCCTCCATACGGTTCGTCACATGGCCACAGCATGTTGGATAACAAACAGTGGTAACCTTGAAAGCCCTCCTATCAAGTCCTCGCTCTCCTTCCCTTCTTCTGCTCAGCTGTCTAATACAATAAGAAATTCTCCACTCTGCTTATTTCCTTCTCTTCTTCTCTCTGGTCTTCACCTCTGTTTGTGCTGCCATTCGTTCCCCCTCATCCATTACCCCTTAAATAAATATTTGCTTTGGCAGGGTCACACTGTGGCTGATTTTTCCTTATTCACTTCTACTCCAAATACACAACAATGCTTAACTCCCTCACCCCACCGTACCCAACGTGAGGACACACACATACACACACTCACACACTCACATCCATACATGCACCAACAGCCGCGTAATGTATTAGCAAGAAATCCCAGGCTGGCCCTGAAGACAAACACAGACCTCAATGTGAGTGAGTGTGTGTGTGTGTGTATGTGTGTTTCCTTTAATCAGCCAAGGTTTTGGAGGAGCTGGGCTCCACTGCGGTTGGGAACCACAGCGCTACGTTATCCAGAGCCTTAGGGTCTATGTCTTTAATTTAGTAGCAGGCGGTTGGGCAAAGTGTAACCTGATAAAACTCTTTTAAATGATAGAGTAGCCATCTGGCTGGCTCACTGTATAGCTGGGGTCGGGGGAACTGACTGGTACTGATGGAGCTGGTGGGTTGGTGGGTTGGCTGAGTTGGGAAATGGTTGGATGGTTGGAAACATGAAAACACACACACACACGCACACTCTCTCTCTCTGTCACACAACTGACCCTCCTTCGTTTTTAGCAACAGTATCCATGTGTTTCCCTATTCCAAACATTCAGACTCAGTGTCTCACCATCTCTCACCCACATACAGTTCACATATGTACCCAAAGCAACCTACTTTTCAGGGTTGTAGACGTTAAGCTCCTCCAGAAAGAGGCTATCATTGAGGAAGCCATTGTTCATCTTGGCGAGGAACTTGAGGATGATGCCTTTCTCCGATCCCAGGAAGACCACTGTGTGGTTCTTATTGGGACCCGCCTCATTGTCCACCATGATGCGCGTCAGACGATACCTGGAATAGGGAATACCAAGCACAATCAATTAACCAATCAATAAGTCAATTAATTAACCAGTTTGCCCACCAACACAGCAACAAGTTTACCCATTAACAGCAACAGATGGTGATGAGCAATACCAGCAGTGATTGAATTTTCACCTCTATCCCAGTTCAGTACTCTTTATACTGAACCACATTCAAAGAGTTGAGAGGTTATTTTTATATGTACTGACAGATACTACCAACTAGAAAATAAAGGATGAATACAATATCCAAAAAAATAATTATATAATCAATTAATCAATTGATGTACCTTCCAACACACACGTCAGAAGTCTAAAAGAGAATAAGGAACAGCAGGGGAGATTACAGAGCCTGAATCTCATTAATTAATTGATTGTTATTTCATTAGAAACTCAATCAGATTGCCATAAGGCATGTCAGGTGGTTCCTAAAAGAAAAACATTACAAAAAAGTTGCTAAAGCAGCAGACAACAGTTGCGAGCTCTACTTTCTTGTCTAATTGACAGCTGCTGATCTCACAGTTTGGCTCAGCACCAGGTGGATGTGCATAAAACTCAATTTTCAATTCATGATTAGAAATAAAACACACCAAACAGATTCAAGTTAGCAAATTAGACAGCTGCCAGTCAATGCGTTTGGGATCTGTGATTGTTGATGTTACAAGGAAAACTCAGACAGATCAAATAACAGGTTTTAATAAATACCTCTTGAGGCTATTTCCTTTTACCATCTGATTTCATAGCATCGCAGATTCTGGTATCTATCTCTCAATTTGTTCCAGGGCCAAGAAACTCTAAGTTATCAAAAAGGTACATATCTGCACATCAAGGTGTATTATGCAAATGCTTGTTTTCATGATTTTTTAATTGAAGGAGATGGGAATTAAAGATTAAATATGAGAGCTTATCTGGAAATCAAGAAAGTGCACTTTTACCCTCATTATTGGTTTACCAAGTGTTCTCTATGTAAAAGAAGATGAAAATGTACACATTAGTTTAAAAAATGTTTTTAAAAAAAAAAAAAAAGAGAGAAAGAATTCATTTTGGGTGTGATGAATATAAATTTTGCCTTACTAGAGAGTACAGTTTACACCATGAATCCATTACAAAACAAGGCCAAATCCTCTTATCCCATTCTCTCGTTATCTCTTAAAATGCTCTGTGCAATGGTTATAACCAATCAACAATAACAGCAATCTCAAGGTCCAATGTGATTTTGATCTATTCAAGCATAACAGGAGCTCCAAGGACTGTGTCAATGGGATTTGATTTCAGCAAAATAATACGATCTCAAGGACTAAGACATTCACTGTCTTTCCTATTCAGGATAATAAAAATCTCAAGAGGGGGTTCTTCAGAGTGCCTACCCCCCTCCATTCGATTCATTGTACCCAGCCAGCTGAGATCCCTGCCACAGCACAAGTCTCAAGACAGAAAAGCTTTTCCAAATTTGCAGCAAAAGCTCCAGCTGGATATTGGGGTGTCCTCTCCAGGGTGTAACAGGGATCAAACCCTATTACTGATTTGGTTTCCAGTTGACTTCATCTCAAGAATAGTTTTCCACATACAGATTGTGACAGGTATCATAATGCCTCTCCTTCCTCCAAATATGCCTTCATGATGCTTTTTGAGCTTACGTAATGCTTTTAACTACTGCCTCTGACTTGTACGTAAGGCTCTGCTTGCTGTGGTGTCATTTCAAATAAAATAATCTGATTTCCTGATTATGTAAAGACAGAAATGCTGTGTTATTCATGAACAGAGAGGGTTGTAGAGATAACCTTGATGAAAGCTGTTTCTGAGCATATTCTGACTAAGCCAGCATAGTATGTAGGTCAGACCTCAGCAAAGTACCAGCAATATGTGATACGATGCAAATCATTTGTAAAACCTATGAAGAATTTTTAATGTAACTCATCTTTTAAGTGATGTTACCACCACTGAGGCTTGTCAAAGGCCTGGCATGTAGTTTTAACCTTAAGTCTTGAGTAGCTGCAATTCAGAATCAGGTCCAAATGAAAAACTAGACAAGATTTTTTTACTTTTTACCAAATGCTCTGTCAGCTAGTCTTGCCTTGCTGATGAGATGGTGGTGTGCTGTCGTATTCCCATACAGGCTGGCGGGAAATGTCTGCGTAGGGCGTAGAGTTGGTTTTAACTTTGGTAGGGACTTTTTTTTTTATTTTTATAAAATGCCCAAAATAAACAGTAGTGTATGTGCACATGCTCTCTATCTCTCTTTTCTCTTTCACACACATATACTGATATAACTTGCCTGAAACAGGCAATATTTAAAATTGACATATGATAGATTTTCCACAATAATTGCTACAAGAAAATAATGTACCTGCAGGTAATGTAATCTTTCAGTTTGCTGATTGATATCTTTGAATCATCTCAGAAAATTCTACTTGTTATTTTTCATTCAACTCCTGAACTTATGGCTAGATCTCATCAGAGCTCACCTGAAGGGCTGCAGCTCACCCATCTGTGTCTCTGCAACATCAGAGCTCACCGTGTTGTAATGATTCATATGCAATAATAACGCATCCACTCTTTGAACAGGGAGGGATGGGGTTATATAAATATTTCTCCTGATAATGTCAAAGAATATTAATCATTGATTACAGAACATTCTTTTAGCTAAGCCTGGCTGTTACTTACACTCCAGTTCTTCTTTAAAAAGGACCTGAAGTCTTAAATTGCTTTTGGGAGCAATTTTCACCTACAGTAATAGTTTTTTAATGACATGTCTGAGCAAGAATCATAAATCAGCTATCAACACCTAACACCTGACATTTAACTATGATGTTAGTTTTGTCCAGTGAAGATGTTTTCAATTTTGTTATGTTTAAAACATTTAAGCTATGAGTAACTATTAACTGCTTCAAATTCACTATTGTCCAGCACAGACTCTACTACTACCAGGTGTCTGCTGGGCTGCAGCTAGTCAGCAATGCGTAATACAGCTTGGAGTAAAGGGTTGCCAGATAATCAAGTCAAGTATCCCCCTCTTCCACTCTTTATCATAATAACCTACTTTTTTGCAGAAAACACACAAACCTGGCAACTCTGCAGAGATCTTACTGGTAACATAATGTGGAGTTAAAATGGCAAGATTGTTTGAAATTGGTAAAAATATTGGTAGGGAGAATTCAGCAACACCTTGACATTAGTAGGGACATGTCCCTACAGTCCATACCCAAACTACAGTACACCCATGAGTGCAGCTAAAAGTCAGAGAGACCTTTATGATCAAACAGCATCAACCACAGTGCACTGGCTTTTGGGAAATGGGCTCAACTCCAGAAACTCTGGAGAAAAGCTAACCACAGCACAAAAAAACCCCTCAACTTTTTACTCCAGTGTCCTCTCATAGAAATATCTTCAAAGGGATTTAAACAAGCAATTTGCAACGGAGAACACAGTTGAAATCCGCCTCTTAATAATGGCTTTTAAGTGTAAATATGAACTTCTCACACAACTAACACTAAAAATATCAAAGCAAATTCAAATTGAGTACTCTGTCTTCATCACATTACTACGTGGTCACTCTGGGAGAATGATAGTATAGTGCAGATCACTGTTTCCTCTACTACAGCGAAAATAGGTCACCGGCTGGTTTGTGGTGGAGTACTACTGTGTTTTAATGAGCCTGACTCTCAGAGCAGCACTTCACGTAATTATTGTCCTGGGTTGAAGAGCCTCATAGACTTCTGATGACAACGGCCTTTGGAGTGTGTAATACTTACCGAACCATGGTCTTGAGGAACCAGGGCCTGTTAGCAATGGAGGGCACGGCCTCGTCCATCAGAGGATGCATCTTGATGAAGTTGAGTGTGTCATCGGGGAACTCATTGGACACCTTGTACCTCTCCATGGATGGAGTGCCGGCACAGTTGCCAGGCCTGTGAATGGAGTGGAGGAGGAGGAAGTTGGATGGTGGGAGAGGGAAAGGAGAGGAAAAATGGTGAGTGGATGAAGGAAAAATTAGATGGAACAAAAAGTACAAAAGAAATACTGCCACATTGACTATAGGGGGAATGAGCATTTTTCATTTTCATGGCCAGAACTCCAAAAGAAGGCAGAAAGTTCTACTTCCCTAAAATCAATGAGAGTGTAGACTTAAATTACTAAACTCTCATTCCAGGGGGCTTTGACCAGAGCAGAGGTCTCAAGATGTCTTCTTTTCTTTGGACTCAGGGTAGAGCACTAAGACATTTTATCTATCTGATCCTTTTACAGGGAGTTGGTGAGCTGCTTGTAAAAGAGAAACTGCTTTTGATAGCATATCCCCTTTGCAGGCATCTCACCTCTGAGAGCTTGTAAAACCCCTTTACTGCATGGTCTTTGATACTCTGCCACACCACATAATCCTCACCAGGTCCTAGAAATATTAGCCAGCTGGACACTGAATGTCTGACACTGTCAACATGTAAAGACCAAACCCTAAACAAAACTCTAGTCATATACTAGGTCAAAGCCTAGTATATGACTAATATACTTTCATATCTATTGTTTTTCACTCTGCATGAAGTGTTTTGTCAGAGTGATTGTTATTTGGGGTGCTTTAACTCGCTGCACTCTCTCTCTCATGCCTTTATGCGCCTCTTTCCTTGTCAATGGTTGCGGTGGAAATTGTAAATGAAAGTTTTGACAGCATTTTGGGTGCAAATTCAGGAGGCTTATCTTCACCCAGTTACCGCAGTTACAGTCAAATCAAGAGAACCTGCAAAGCAGCAGCCCCACAATAAACTGATAAAACAGCTACAAGACTCGTGTTTTAACACTGTTGTTCATTAACATTTGTGATGTGAAAACGTCAGAGAAATAAAAAGCTTGTGTCCTGGTATTAGTTCAGTCATAAAATCCAAACGCACCAGGAAACACAGCCACTCTGCGTTGCGCCGCTGTCCTCCACTTCCAACATCTTGCACTGATTCATTTTGAAAGAGCAACGCCCCATGGGGAAACTCCCAATACTGGGCTGGCCGATCAATGGTGTAACTTCATCACTCACTCAAAAATACTGTATATATATATATATATATATATATATATGTGCTCTCATGAAACATGTCAATTCATCTTCCCATGAAAACCATCGTTTTTGCAATTTTTAAAAGTAGTGATCTGCAGGTACGAATACTAAGGAAATCAAATAATGAAGAAAAATCATTCAGCCTTTCTGTGCATTCATATACCCATCATGTCTACACAGGAAAAGGACACAATTTCAAAGAGCTTTTATGAAAGTGCTGAAGAAAGTGAGGTGCTTCAGCAAGAAAACTATAGTCCAAACATATTTGAATTTTTTTTAAACCACTCATGGTACACTATTTTAGCCTGAAATGAAATTCCTTTTGATAGATGAGTTCCACTTATCTGCTGCTAGTGTTAAACTGACCTCCAAATTGATGTTGTTAGAGTAGGGGGCAGCATCTGCTGAACCACTTGTCATTGGAAAAGAAGGCAGTGCTGTAACATTTCTGTTGCTGTATAGCTACATTTATGTCTGACTGGACATATGGAGACCAGAACAGAAACAGACATCTCTTAAACACAGAATCTCTAAATGAGTCAGAGAGAGTCTAGCACATGGAGGAACAGTCTGCTGCAGGGGCAGACTTAGGTGGCATTGTTACAACTCTCCGTCTGTTTGCTTGCAGATAAAAAGTCTGAAACGCACCAGAAGATGGAAATGAAATCAATCACATCAATCACAGCAAAAACAACGCTGGGTGTATCTGATCTCTGCAATGTCTGACCTTGTTGAACATAAACAAGTAATTACATGCTAATTGAGGGAAGTGGGTAAAGTCACACATATACACTCATTCACATAATGCATGCACAAAGAGTACTGTACAGGCTCTCTGTTGGTGAGGAACCGCCTCCTCACCCATATGGGAACACACACACACACACACACACACACACATGCAGGCACGCACACACACACGGGGTACTAACAATTATCGTGGCCCAGATCTTTGTAGTAAATCTGTTTTTTTTTTTCCGGAGGAGAGGAGAGCAGCTCTTAGCGCACTAATTAGCAAGCAATAGAGGGGAGATTGATCAGGCTGGTGCATTTGTGGAATTAGCCAGCCATCTGTAAAATGATCTCATGCTTCATTTGTTGATACTGAGCCCTTCTTTGATGCAGCTGTGTGTGGTGGAGAGGTGAGGTAATGGGTTAGGGGTGGAACGGTGAGGAGAGGTGGTGTGTCGTGTGTGTGACGCAACGTGATATTGTAATCCCCGACTAAAAAGAGTGGCAATGTACTGTATTGGAAAATGGTGCTGCATGAGTAAAAAATGTGGTGATATTGTTCTTCAAGTCTTATGCATGGATTAGGGGGCCATGTATATAACCTTTTCTAGATAATGAATAAATATGAGTGTGTGTGTGTGTGAGAGAGAGAGAGAGAGACAGACAGAGACAAAGAAAGAGGGAATGTGAGAAGAAAGAGAGGAAGAGAGACTGTGTGACTAAATATATTGTATGTGTGTGCGACTGTGTTAAATCCCATGTGTTTGTGAGTGTGTGTGTGTTAGCGTAAACGTGTATTTGTGTGTGTGTGTGTGTGTGTGTGTGCACTGGTTAATTAACTGCTGTTGTACCTTGGCTTGGGAACCTTCTCTTCAGGAAAAGGCGTCCAAGTGGAGTCGGGGGATTTCTGCTCTTTGAAACGCCCTGTGAACGTGTTGGCCACCTCCGCCATGTCATAGGCACACACCGCTGAGCCTGGGATGCTGCCACGACACAAACACAAAAATAATCACATAAACAACCTCTCGACTGAACATATCAAAGAAACACCTTGCCAAGTCTGGTCTATCACCAGGAGACAGAAAAATAGATTTACAATCTCCTTCCGGAGGGGTAAAATCCCTCGAGGATGACTCGTTTTAGCTGTGGCATGTTTACACTGGGTGATATAATCAAATTTGAAATGTTGTGACAATTGCCAGAAAACATCCGTGTTATAAAACAAGATGTATTTTATGGATACAACTTTGTTGTTTCCTCCATTTCTTTAAATGAGTCATTCAAACTGGCCAATTGACTGTTCCCTAAATTGCTCCCACAAAGAGTTACTGTCATAGCAATCATAGTTTAGCAACCATAACTAGGCACGTAAGGCCTGAAAAGCTCAGCAATTTTCTGTATATAAAGAGTGTGCAGGGTCATGTCTTTTATTAGCCTTCCCAAAACCAAAATTACAACATCAAAACTGTAAGAAATGGACTACATAGTGTGTTTGTTGGCTTTTAAAGTACACTGCAAAATCTACCATGTCCAACTAACTAGTAGAGTAGTAACCTGGCATTACTTCCAAGGAGTTTTTCACACTACATTATTTTGTGTGGTTACAGGTTACAACCTTAGAAAGCACCAGACAGACTCAGAAGCTGGGTCTTGATAGGCTACTACTATATCAGAGTGCAAGCACGGATTATCCACCGGGCCGATTGGGCCGGTGCCCGGGGGCCTCCAAACCCCCACCAACTGTGGCCTCATCCTGGCTTTGCTTTTTTTGTTTTTTTGAAATCTAATCAAATAAATTACTTTATTTGCAAATAAGAAAAAAAATATATTATGATTGGTTTGCTGGCTGTGTCTGTATCATGATGATGATGATAATGAGTCAGGTCAGGTCAGGTGGTGACCGTGGGAATTTAGCAGCAAGGCCGGCTGGCCAGCTGTGAAAGACGCTTCAAACATCATGGATAATAAATGGTAGAGCAGTGGAGCAGCAAAGAGAAAGACAAAAAAAGAAAAGGATATCAGAGACACTGAACTTCAGAAAAACATGTCGTCTATCTACACTTTTTTCAAAAGTCAGCTTGCAAGCAAAGAGCCTGGAGAGGACGATGCTGACAGCGAAGAGGAGGAGGACAGTAACATGGCAGCAGCCACTACTAGTTCAGCTGAGCATGAAACTGAGGCAGAGAACCAGAGCCCTGCAACTGCCAGATCCACCTGTTCAACTGCCCCACCCTCATCTCCACTTGAGCCCGAAACCGATGCGGATGGCAGAGACCCGTTGGCGGGAAGGTTACCAGTTTAGCAGGCCCACAATTTATCTATTACTTTTTACCTATTTCAACCATACTTTTACCTAACTGTTAAAATTATTCAGGCCAGGCACCAAGATAAATGGGGCAATTTTTTTCATAAAATAAAATTAATTTTAACCGCGAGGCTAAATAACAACAACATAAGGGCTTGTTTCCATATAGTGTTTTTTTTCTGGCAGAAAAGTGATGGCAGGGCTCTGGGAAGCACTGGGATGAAGCACTTGTGCGGCGAGAGGTTTTTCTCTCTCACTGCACAAGCGCTTCAGGTTCATCCCAGCGCCCAGGGCTTGTGTCCTGTCCATATACCATTTTTTGAAACGGTATATGGACAGGACACAAGCCCTAAGGCTACTGTTTCAAAATCAAATAATACATTTATTAATCAGACTACTCACATAATAAGGTCTGCCTGCTTGTTTATATCCTGTTTAAGCCTTAAAAACGGAGTAAATCTCATATTATTCACACATTTTGGACGATCCTAATTTAAGGTATTTATTCTTGTCTCCAAGGTGTTGTGTTTATACAATGAGAAGTAGTTGACAGTGGATGTTTTTGGAAAACATTAGGCTATTGTATCATTGTGTCTCTATGCCAGGATGTGTGATATGGTGGAAATCCTGTATGATACATGTTACATATATTATTATTTATTATAGGTCTATCTATGCAGAGCAGTATGAATCGATCATTGTGTGTGTGTGTGTGTGTTTGTGTGTGTGTGTGTGTGTGTGTGTGTGTGTGTGTGTGTGTGTGTGTGTGTGTGTGTGTGTTTGTGTGTGTGTGTTTGTGTGTGTGTGTGTGTATGTGTGTGATTGATGGAAGAATCTGAATCATAGAACTGTATTGGTGGAAGTGGGGCTGTATGTGCCATTGTAGGCTAATGTGTTAATTTTGTTGCTCCTGGCCCAGGAAAGTATTGTTGCAATCGTGTGGTGTAAATCCTGTATGATAGAAGATATCTACAGGTGTTGATATTGGCCTTCAGGTTGTGATCATAGGCTGGGGGGCTAGCTAACCTTAGAAGCTCTCTCCTGCTCTTTATTGGATTTGGGAAAGTTTATAGTACCCCAAGCCAAACTTATTATCTGAAATAGAGTTACACTAGCCAAAGCACAGCAGTTTGTCTTCATCCCATAAACCTTATCTTTTGTAACATTACAAGTGAAACATACAGTTTTAAAACACAAACAATAAAACAAGCTTGCTTGTCCAAATATGTAAACCAAGTAGCTAAACAGGGTTGTGTAAGAATGAAATAACATTTTTCCTTATCATACCTATAATAACAGCTCTGCACTTCAATACAAGACCATGTTTCTTAATGTTCCAGTCCTCTACATGGATCATTGGCAATTATTCTAGTTCCTGTATTACAGATTAGTGTAGGCTATATATTGCATAGTGTTATTAAATAGAGTAGCCTATCAGTTACATGTGCCTGCCAAGTCCCATGAGGAAACACATTCCCTAACCTTCTCCTCTGAGACTGGGTTTCCCCAAAAGCCTTGAGACGAAGTTCATCACAAGTACACTGTTGGGCAAAAAATATGGACAACAGATTATCTTATTATTGCTATTCATTTAAGGGGAAAAAACCCGTCTTGTGATAGCAATGGAGCCACTGGCTTCTCTCTGTCTGAGTGGAATCAATGCATAGCTGTTTGCTGAGTCACTTTTTCTATTTTTCAACCATCTGCACTCAGAAATAAAAACTAGGAATTGTTTATTCTCTATCAGACTTTCTATTAAAGTGAGACGTCTTTCTCTCTCTTATGCTGGTTGGATTTTCTGGCTGTTGCATCATGGGTTAAACTCATCATGTAGACATTGGGGAGACAGCATACACAAGGGCAGTATTATAGAGAGCAGGGTCAGAGAGCTGTTAATTCTCGCCTTAGCTGCGAAATTATAGTAATTACCCTCTGCATTGGATATATACAGAAAGTTAGACAGTCATATGTCTGTTTATACCAGGCTGCTAACAAGGCAGATAAATGGTGAGCGAGCCAACCAGTAAGCAAGTGACTTGACCAGGCAGCAACCCAGCCAGACACCCAGACAGACATTTACATGACACAATCTCTGAGTGCTGCCTGCAGTCTGAATTTGCTCCCTCTAATTTCATCCTCCGACTATGAAATGGAAAATTAATGCCAGGATCAAAACTAGCGCTTATAGAAATTTTCAGAGGCTATGCTTCATTGGGTTTTAATGTCCATTAACCATGCTCAATTGCATTGTCACAAGCAATTGTCTTATCTGCTAAAAAGCAGCCATAAAATGGAAAATTACAATATGTGCAAGCTATCAGCCAAGCGCTATGGCTTTGTGGCAATTTTCAATTTAGATAACAACTCTTCCTGCCACTGAATATGAAAGCGCTTCTGAATATGAATTGTAAGAAGAAAAATAAGATTAAGCACCTGCATGTCAAAAGGGCAGTAAAACTGTTTTGACAGAAGATGTTGACCCTGTAGCCTCTAGATTACAAGTCGCCAAGAGGAACAGCAGTGGCACACGTCTCTAGCATTAATAAAGGTCAGACTGTCATAATGTTGATGAACTGGGGGCATTTTCAAAGTATTTCAAGCTGAGAAAGATAATTGGGTTAATAAATGGAAATTGCAAAACAGTTGTTGACACCCATGAACTCAGAAGAGGTGAGAGGAAAAGAAGATGGATGACTAAATAAAATGAATGACCTCCACAAATCACCTCTATCTGTTGCTAATTCTTCAGCGTACCTGTTGTAAGGTGTGGAGAAGGTTGCCATCACTACATCCCTCCCATTGATGTGAATGACATCTGTCACGGCCTGCAGGATGTTGAAGTAGAAGTGGGAGTCACCAGGGATAGAGCAGTTCAGTCGAGACTTGAGAAATGAAGTCCACTGCTTCTCCAGGACACGAGGCGAGCCGCCCCAGTCATTCTTACAAACTCTGGCCACCCGAGGAAACACCACCTGACCAACGCACAGGTTAAGATTAAAAGAGTACTTTTGAATAGACATTTGTATAAGTACAATAGACATTTACAGTCTCTAAATGCTTTGCATGAGGACAGGATTTGGTTTAACAATTTAGCCTCATAACAGCTTATAATAACTAATGACTAAAACTGCTCACATTTTTTTTCACACCTTTTCACCTTTTGAATATGAAATAAATTATTCTAATTTGCATCTAGAAAGCATCATCTAGTTTTTTTTGTCCATTTTTAATGCATTTTTTTGTTTTGTTTTGTTTTGTTTTTTTGATGGGACTGACAAAACTTACTTGCTCACTTGGATAAAGAAGTGAAAGCAACCCATAACAGACCATAATTTTCTCATAGTGGTGTTTACCAAGCACTAAATTTTGTATCAGTTATTATTATTTTGTGCTTAGCATTTATATGTAAAATATTCAAGAAACTTTTTAATTTGGTTCCAAACGGATCTTACTATAAGCCCTTCTAGGCCTTTTAAATTACAAAAATCTGTGGGAGACGCCAGTGTCTTAAACCAACATTTCATCACTTTATAGCAAATGAAAGACAGAGAAGAGTAAATTGGTGGATTTGATATGTTGTTAAAGAGTCAGCACCTGGCAACAGAATATTCAAAGTATACAGCTTCAATAGGAGCGAGTGCTGTAATTACAACTCTTCTGTAAAATCATGTAGTCAGTATTGTAATTAGTTGTTGTCACACTATACTTAACAGCAATAAATCTAACCCTGACCTGAAATTGCAACCTAGAGTAAACAGTGTGAATGGGAGCGAACATGCATTTAAACCAGATCCCCACACACACACCCACACAACCACACACACACACACACACACACACACACCCTCACTCATGCAAACACCACAACCTTCCACTCCCTCATTTATACATACACATACATACACATACACATACAAATATGCATGCGGAAAACACACAATTCAAGCTAAGAAAAACACACATGCTCTTACACTCTCACACCGTGAGATTATAGAGCATTGAGATTACAGAAAATGTATTATACCAAACAGGTGAACCTGTCAAGTTGAAAGTGGAATTATGTCGGCTTTACATATTACAGTTCAGTCTGTCACATTTCAACTCACTGAAGATAGCTGAACACAGGCTTTATCTGTGTGTTACTTGGGCAAATACACAGATCACTCACATGAACAAATACTTTACTCGAGGCTTGTTAATTTACTTGTTTAATGAAACAGTTATCCTTTTTGTATTTCCCTGATAACGATGTTACGATCTAACATTAATACTAAAGCAAACACAAAACCAAAGACGACTGTTTATATTGTTGAGGAAGGCCAATCTACTGTATGATGATGAAGGAATATCATCCACTAAATGTTAAATTGCTCGCTGCACCATCAGCTCTTCCACAACATGCATAATTATACTGACATTGCTTTCAAAACACCCAGCAGATTGAGAGGCCTGATCTGTATTCATGCTCTTTATAACACATGCCTGTCACTTCTGGCAGGGAATCCATTCTTTCTGTGTTTCTCGTTACCTCCTCTCTGTCCTCATCCATCCTCTATCATTGTCACTCTTTTTTGTGTGTTTCTCTCATTTATTCGGAAAAATAGGTATTGAGCGATTCATTTCCATATTGTATTTTCTTCTACCTGGTGACCAATTAAACTTTCTCAGGGTCCAAAACTGAAATGAGGAGATTAATAGAAAAATGTCTGTAACTGTCCCTCTTTTGTGAAACCTGAGGAAAGCCTGTTTCGTCTTCTCTACCACTCTGTCTCATTTCTCATAGACACTTGGGTGGAATTCCTCCTGGGAAACATTGAGAAGATAGGTCAAACAGGAGCAATGTCGGACGGATGCGGACGTGCAATTCAAGCGGTATATTTAGACTTCAAAATGGGATCTCCAGACATCCACAGATTTTTCTTTTTGAATCTATTTTAGGTACCACATCCTGCTCAGTGTTTATCTGTTACTGAAAAATGTTTGGCCACTTTACAGCTCCTGAAAGCCTCCTTCCAGTTATGTGATACACCCATATCCTGTTAGTTTTCTCAGGCACTTCCTGATTCTCCCGGTAAATAGGAAGTCACCTCTGATTAGAGCTCAAACAATTGCAGAACAATAGGGCCTGTGCTTACCTTCCCCATTGTGTTGTACTCCATAGCAATTTCCCGAAAGAAGAAGTAGATGAAGTCTCCATAATTGACTGCCTGGACAAAGTAGGGCTCTACAGACAAAAAAAATAGTAATAAAATATGAGATGAAGTGACGTTTTGCTGTGACAAAACAGTTCTGACACTATATTTCACAGTAAACAGCTAGAATATATCTCACATTATGCAGAAAAGCACCGACTGTGAGCCTTGAGTGCCTCGATCTATCATCCATCATATCAGTGAAACAATTTGCATGCAAAGAAAGAGGGATCTCTCTATTGAGTTTTGACAGGCTGGACTTATGCTTGTTTCTCCCCAAGGCAGAGCAATTTCCTGGCTACATCAACTCTACCAGGGCAGGTTGGCAAAATGACTGAATCAAACAGAGCGTGTAGGATTAGCATAAGTGCTGCTCTTCATACCTAGTTTCAGCACACAAGTGCGAAGACGTATATACACACATCACAAATAAATCACAAAAACACAAACACATGGTTAAGCATGCATGTCCAAACCCGAGTTTGTTTTCTAACTTGTCAGTCAGCTTGGTGCTTTCCACCCACAGAGACTTTGTTTGTGTGTCCTGCACTCACCTTTCAGCCATTTGGAGTCGTGTTTGACAGTGCGCAGAGTCGGGCTGTCTCCTAGGCTACGATAGATGACCGCATCGATCGCTAGAAAGTCTGTTACGGTGGCCGAGTACAGCTTGCCATCTGGAGAGCGAACGCAGAGAAGGAAAGAGCAATCAGGAGGAAAGATTGAGATAGAGTAGAGGGGAGAAGAATGAAGAGAGAAAGAAAGAGCCATTAATGAAGAGAAAAAGGTGAAGAGAGTGAAGTTAAGTCAAGAGAGAAACATACAAAGCCTCTCAGAGATTCCTACATCTGTGACCAAATACACAAACAGGTTTCACATGGTCACACCTGGAAAAATGAATGAATCACACCAACAAGACTCTCTGAGGGACAACAAACAGGCTATACACACACTTAAAAGATGTTAATTGCTCACTCGCCCAAACACACATCAAACACGCAAACCAACTGAAACCCTACATCACACACACTCTTAGAGCCCCATGAAACCCACAGTCACACACACACATGCTCCACACACAAAGACACGACACAATCCACCACCAGCATGACCTCAGCCTGCCATGGCTATAACCACAGTGGAAACTCAAACTACATAATTGAAAGGATAGCAGTGAGAGGAACCCTCTTGATTACTCAGTGCTTCCAGCCCCTTCCAAGCAGCTCTGCTACACATTAACTGGTCAACCTAGGCGTTTACTCTCCTCCTTGACTTTAAACAGGCAGGGACAGCTCATCAATACAGCCATAAATCGGTTCACAGTGAATGTGAATGGGGGACTGAATGTCTTTAGCAGCCTGTGGGTAGGTTGCCTCAGAAGAATCGCACCCCGCCAACGGAAAGCTGACTCATTTGGGTTCCATCCATACTTATTTTTAATCTTATGCATTTTGAAAAAAAAAAAAGAAAACGAGACAAAGAGGTCGACAGAGAAGCACAATAAGAGAAAGAGAGGAAGATGATTCAGTTTTTTCTGTTACCACAATGTGCTATTGATGTGTTTCCAATGGGCTCTAATAAGCGTCGAATTCCTAACGCAGAGCGAATGTGGCCCGGAGTTTTGCGATTTGCTCTAGTGCATGTAACACAGATTGGCTTTCATTCTCGACATGTTGTCGGGAGTGTTGCCATTAGAATAAACCACAGAGTATTAAAAACAATTTTAAATACAACCGCAACTAATCCCCCTCACTCAAATAGACTCAACTTTCCCATCTAGCTCAGACATGTTCCAGTGTTTAATAAGTGCAGATGGGAGAAAATTTTGATTAATGTTTTTGCCTCATGGCAGTCAGTGAGTCGTAGCATCACACATACTTAATCTATTTTCACCTCACAGAAGCTTGTGAAGAGTTTCTCTCATGTAAGCGAAAGAACAGGGCTTAAAGACGGAAAATCATAGTGATGATTGTTTTAATCAAGCACTTCAGAATACTGATAAATATGTAAAACTGCACATACACAGATGCAGTTAATCTTACCAGCAAAGAGGGCGACATTGGCGTGCTTGGCGTCATACGGACAGCGTGCCATCCCATTGATCTCCTCTCCCAGAGCCTCCAGGGTGTCCATCTGGGGTCATAAATGAGGTGAAAGGTCAAAAGAGAGGGTCAAAACAACATTGTGCTGTCAAACAAAACAATGGACTTGAAATACAACCAAGAAAGGAAATGTTGCTTCCCAGTTTGAAAAGATGAAAAACAGATAGAAGGTGAGAATGAGAAATGTACTAACTGTCAAAACTGTCACAATCTGAATTCACGACTCAAAAATATTGTGTTAAAGAGGAGCAACATGGTGTGAGTCAGAGTAAAAGAGTCAAAAAAAAAGCTGTGGTGCCCAGCCCAGGAGTGTGTCCATCTAACTCTGACCTATACTGAAACCCTGTGGATGCCACTCTGGTGTCCCACTGAGAGCTTTCAAAGCAGCCCATCTGGGAGTATCTGGGAAACTGTCATGGAGAGAGATTAAAAAAAAAAAAAACAGCCATTTTCCACTTCACAGCAACATGTTTCACAGTATGGGTGGATGTGTTTTGCTTCCCCCTGCCATACTTTATCCTTCAACTGTACTGGTGTTAAAGAAGAGTTTTAACAACCCTCAAGACAGATCTTTAACCCATTTACTGCGGTGCTTTCCCCTGCCCTGATTTCCAAAGTTTGTGCTTTTGCTGTGAAGGGGAAATAAATGGGAAGAGAAAAAATGGGTGAGCCCAGGGCCCTGAGCGGCGAATGTGATAATTTTTTACTAAACCACAGTAGTTTTTAAATAGTAAGGAAAGACGTGGTATATTTCAGGAAAAAATCCGGCACCTAAACAAAGTAAAAGTGGTATTTCTCTAGCACAGAGGTAATGGTTAATGCTCAGAAACTCAGCAGTCCCATTTCAATAAGCTATTTCGAGGCCTTGCCCATCGGTCTAGTTTACAGAATTAGAGGGATGATGTTAATCAGAATTTAGACACAATTTTTTCTTGTTTTGCGCCCAGTTTGGGTGCAGTGCAATTGGCAGGGGTGCTGGCGGAGATTGTGATGTGGGTGAAAGGTCGCTATCATCCCACCATGGGTAGGCTTGTCTTCCCCAGCACGCCTTAGGACTCTCTCTTACCCTGGCTAAAGACCAGGAATACACACAAACACACTGCACTGGCCAGAGGCTGAGGTCAGGGAAGATTACTGAACATACTGTTTGCCTACGGAGTTCATAATACATAATCATTTTTCTTCTCTATCTCTATCTCGCTCGTACTCCACTTCTTCACTTCTTCTCCTTTTCTCTCGACAAAGAGAAGCAGAGCTTGCCAAGGCTGCAAAGTGCTTACGCCGCCCTTTCTGGTCTCTAAACAGGTCATTTTGTTTTCTATTCCTGTCTCGGCGGAAATGGTTATCATCTGCCCACTAAAAAGGTCACACACACACTCCGGCGCAACGCTGGAAAAGCCTGCCAGAGAAATTGTTGAGGCTGATTTGGCAGAGAAAATTACAAGTGACCTTTTACAACAAACACAGAACCACCAGCAGCAGCAGCAGCACATTTCTCGATTTCTCATTCCTTCTGTTTCTTCAGAAATTATAGGAGGATAATATATGGAGGCAAGCTGGTTTGAAGACATATATTGTTATTAGACAGGGGAGACAGTAAATATAGATTAGGCTGAGTTAATCATAAGGGACACAAGTAGCTGAAGGTCAGGTGCATCCACTGAATCAGAGCGTCTGGTCATACGGAGCGACGGGCAACTCGGTTAAGCTTGAAACGTCAGCAGCTTCTCTGTCAGATACCTAACAAGAGGCGTACAGCTACACAAACACTCCCTCCTCTTCTGACATATCACAAACACTCACATATCTCTCACGCCACGGCAGCTACCCCCGCCCCTCCATCTCCTCAGTTGATTTCACCGAGGCAGTGACCTCTGTCTACTGAGCTTGGCTGCCTGTCACTGATCTATTCCTGCCGTTTGAACAGAGGAAGACACTCCCAGTCCTGCCGCAGATATACGTACAGCTCCAGTCTCCTGTCAAGCTTTCATGAGCAGAGAAACACCAGAAGATTGCTCACTTTCATGCTGTTAGCCTTGTCCAAAACAATATCCAATATTTCTAAAAAGGGGCAATAGCAATCCATAAAACTGCCACGATGAGCCACAACATTTTTAAATATTACCATAAAGAAATCTGATGTTTAAACAGCCAGATGGATTTTTGTTACCTTGTTTACCAGGCAAACCTTATTATGCTGTCAACTCCACTAGCTGGGAAGAAAAAAGAAGCGCTTCAGCTTTGTAGAAACACAATTCAAAGTAATGGGAAGGGAACAGCGGCACTGTCACACTTCGTCAGTGTTGCCTTAACAACACATCGTTCTGTAGGGATCTACTGTAGCTTAGCAGACAAATGTACAGTAACCTTGGCTCGGGGTGTAGTGTATCTAGATGAATTAATTACTACAACAGCTCATTGGTGTTTTCCATAGGCTATATGCTAATTAATTAGACAAACACAATGTAGATCCAAAACATGCCCATCAGGAGTGTTATAATTGGTTCAGCATCAGCTTCAGTTCTCAGGGTGAGGGACATGTTCTGCTTCTGTGTCTGTTGTTTTTAAAAATACTCTTTTATGGGATTTATTTATCATTGCTGAGGGATTTGTGAAATCTTTACTGAGGACAAACTTGGGGTAAACTGAGCCAACGTCCCAGGTATTAATTGTGTACTTGGAACAGTTTCCTTGAAATGTTTCAGACTTGTTTATTTTATAGATTAAGTATAGTAAAGATCATTTTTGCTGAGACGTATCCTTATGCAAATCTACTGTAATTGGCAAAATAATCTATATAGAGATAAGGTCTGTGATTTATCTGGTTCATAATTTTGTCCTAATTGATTGGTGTAACTAGCCAGCTATATTAATCAACATAAAGGAGAACAAGACAATAAAAACTACAGTAAAAACTGCATAAACCTTTCTATCACCCATCCTGGACATTGATAAATTTACAGATTGATGACTTCCAGTTTGTAGTTGAGTCCCAACACATTTCTTTGCAGTCCATATTTCTACCTGCACAACCTTCTTTGTCTGTAAGGGTAAAGTGCACAAGTTCACACCTGGGCCAGAGGAGGTTGTGTAAACCAAACAACGACATATCTCCCTGGGAGATTAATAGTCATGGCCCATTTCTCTGTAACCTGTTTCTGAGCTCTGGGAGGATGAACCCCTTCCCTGACCACCTTTTACTCTCAAGCAGGAAACTGGAGTCTTTGCAGCTGTTGAAAGAAATATGTCATCTTAACCTACAGAGGAAAAACCTCATTTATCTGAACCTTCAACTTGTAAAATGATTGATCTTTTGGTGAAGCATTGCATCAAACAATAATTAGGTAATTATGTATTCTTACTGATGTACAATTATTAATTAATTACCTTTGAAAATATATGTTAATGAACATCGTGTCAGTCAAATAGCTTTTGGAAAATCTGTACGTGTGTATGTGTGTGGAATTTTTTTCTTATTACAAATCATATTTCAAATGTAGAAACTTGGCACAGATGAAATTTCCCAGTAAGTAGCCTCAGTTCACCAGTATCATGTCCAGGATGCATCACCTGGGACCCTCTGCTTCCAAGCCCCACTCACTGACTCCCCATTGATTCCCCCCCCTTTTGCCCCAGCAACAGGCGATGAAACTGACTCTAGTCATATATCAGCCCAACTGGATGGGGTGTTTATTATTACAACACAGCAAGGGAGTGACAGGGGGAGAAAGCAACAGAGGGAAAGATGGTGGAGTGGTGGGAGCAATGGAGGGAGAGAGGAATTAAGGCTGGCAGGAGAGCAGGAGAGAATGGGGAGGGCAGTAGGGAGGGAGGATGAATAGGAGAAGTTGGGTGCTGTGTGGTACCGAGGGAGAAGACTGTGCCATAGCTGCCATGGTGTTTTGTCTGGTTTTTTTCTGTATGCATGTGTATGGGTGTGTGTGTGTGTATGGGTGTGTATGTGTGTACCCAGGTGTTGACACCACCAACACAGAAGGTGAAGGACGGGTAGCGAGAAGAAGCTAAAGAAGAGAGAAAATTGGTAGGTTTGTAAAAACGAAAATCAGAAAGGGGCAAAAATAAAGAGGTAACCCGGCGAGAAAGGTGTTAGAACAGAAGACAGCGTGGGGTGTTGCTGGTTTGGGCGGGAGCCCTGCCTGCCCCCTCCGCCTCCCCCCTCTGTCTCCCTCCACCTCTGCTCCCCCTCCATCCCTCCTTCCCTCCCGCCCGCGTTGCTGATTAATGTGGGATGAGGCTGGCCCCGAAACAGAAGCTCTTTTCAGTGCTGTCACACTGGGGAGATGGAGAGGCAAACTGTGGCCAAGGTGGATTTAACCACAAACACACACACACACACACACACACACTTTTGACCAAGGCAGAGTGGATAAGCTCAGCATGCCATCAAAGGTCTGGTATCTGCCCAGAGAGTCTGCCAGCCTGCCAGTAGTACAGTGTTTGTGTGTGTGTGTGATTATTTTGTAAAATGTGTGTGTTGTATGTTTGCATGTTTGCACAGTTGTCAGTGTTTATATGGGTTCATACTTCTGTTTTTTTCCCCCTCTGTGCCCAGCCAAGTAAGTGCATTTGCATGTTTGTGAGCCAGCGATCAGTGGTAATTTTAACAATATTTGAAATGCTTTGACAAAAAAAGCCTTTACATTTAATCAGATTGGCCATATTGATTCAATTATTCCCTGAACTGAAATGGCTATTATATTTGACTAAAAAATTACAGTGGTGGAATTTTTTTTCAAGGGAAAGTGGAATTGCAAGAATATAAGATTGACTCACTAAAATATGCAAAGGCTAATTGGGTTGAACACATCTGAAACATGGAAAAATACTTGAATGAATACTTGAATAAAATCATTGCATTTTATTATGCTGTACCATATTGTTTATTAGAATGACCAATCATATACATAAGTAGGCCTATGCACTGATTTATATGTTTGCAAAGGTAGGTGTGCATGTGTGTGTGCATGGCCATTTTACCAAACCACAATGTATTTCTAACACTTTCCCCAGACTAGAATCAATGTCAGTGCAGTAACATCTAAAACACAAACCTTGACACCATAACTGGTGGAGTTATAAAAGCTAACCACGCCTGATAAATGCAGAGACATAAATTCCACTTTCCCTGCAGGAGGAGTCAGTGCATTGAAAGACATCCACTCGGTGTGTGCTTAGCATGCTGAACCATAAAGGCAACGAAGCGGAGATGTCTTGTTTTTCTGGTAAACAGATCTAGTGAACCAAAGCAGGAGAGTTTTCCCCACAGGCCACCAAGATAACATCTTTGTGTGCTGTGACCATCGCATCACATCCTAACAAACCAAACAACAATATCCTTCAGGACAGAACTGCCTCTGAGTCATTCTGTCTGACCTCCTGTCTTTCTTTCTTGCCTGTACGACATTGTTCATATCTGATGTCTGTTGGATGGCTCATAGTCACAATGTCTGCAATACCGCTCCTGATACTTGAATGAAATGACAATGATGCTGAAACCACTTTTCCTGCACTTCTGTTGGTTTTGAGTATATTTCAGACATAGTATAAGCCTTATAGTAAAATGTAATTAAGTACCAATTAGACTGGCTTTTTCTTTACACTATTATATTTTGCTCTCCTAACACTAGGTCAGCCAAGCTGAAGAAGTATGAAAATTGTCTTCTGAATGAGGCAAGATTACTCATTGTAATGGCAATGCTGCTCACTTTTCACACCGAGGCATTAAAAAACATCAGATTTATGTCCCAAGGGAAGAAAAAAAAATTGGGACATTTTCAGTAGCAGTTTGAAGACAGCCTGTCTGCTGTTTGTCTTTCTGCCTACCTGTATACCTTAAAATCTGTGTTTTTTTGTGTGTGGGTTTTCCAATTTGTCCATCTGCTTCCCTGCATGCCAATCTTTCTTTTCTCTCCATGTCTATCTTTTGTTGACATCTCCTTTTTTGCCCATTAAGTCAAATCAATCTAAATGTCTACCTGCTATCTCTCTTGACCCGAGGTCATTAAAATGCATTCTCACAAGGTGTTTTTGCTTAGACTGAAGGAATCTTGAAACTATTCCAGACATGCCCGTATGGATACGGCCTGGCAAGCTTCTGTTTACAGGGGAAGGCTGAGTCGGATTTCAGGACTGAGCCTTCACTTGCATTTCAGTGTGTGTGAGTATATATGTGTGTATGTAAGAAGGTAGGTAGTTAGGTTTCTCTGCTTCTAAATTGAGCATGTCAGAGTACACCTGGAGATAAAGACATCGGAGGAGGGCCTGCTGAGTTCTGAAAGTCATCCATCTATGTCCATCGCTGCATAGCTCGGCCGCCCTCAACTGCCACATGGTTGGAGTTGTATGTGAAAAATATCCCTGACTGTGTGTGTGTATGTGTGTTTGTGACAGATAAAGAAAGACAAAGCGAGGAAAAGGGAGGAGAGCTTTAAGAGACCGTATGTGCACAGTACGTGTGTGTGTGTATGACAAATGCGTTTCATTTAGGTCAAAAATATAGCACGATAGAGCTGTTTAGATATGTGTGTGAATGAGTCTGTGTGTGCGTGTGTGTGTGCTTCCCTACCTTGTAGGATCGGCATGATGGGTTGAAAGCATTTGTTCCGCAAACAAACAAGGTGTCATCGTTTTGCTGCAGGAGGACTTTGATGAAGTTGTGACACTCATCCTTCGGAGAGCGCAGGGCGGGAGAGAAACAAAAAGAGAAAGAAGAAAGAAGGTCCATGGTGACATCTGTGTATCTTTTATTACAGATACTTTTACACTGAAAGCCACACGTGGCTCTTTCTTTTCTTTTTTTTGAAGCACAGCATGTAGTGCTCTACAGATGTGCAGCAGACATTAAGAGTATAATCATGAAATGTAGCATTTCCTCATGATACGTTAAGACTTATTTACATTAGATTTTATTGTGCCATGCAATGTCTTTCTAGAAGAATAATGAAGACATTATTCACTGTACACAATTTTGTTAGAACTTACTTTAATTCCAGAGAAAATGTATTTAATACTTCCATTTGATAGGAAGATTCTCACTGATGTGCTCTATAAATTGTGATAGCTGAAGGTTATATGAACCGCAGGAAGTGTGTTATTGCACCTGCATGGTCTCCTGTTTTTCTTAATGTGTGTGTGTGAGAGAGAGAGAAAGAACCAGAGAATGTGAGCAATTAGATCTGTGACAGCTTGTCTGCATTGTATGATGTGTGATTCACTAAGTGTTTTGTGACGAATAGGGTGATATTTGTCCTATAAATGAAGTTAGGGTGTAAGCACAGTACTTTACCAAGTGTCTTAGTAGCAGAGCTCATGTGTTTTCTCTACCTTATGCTTCCCTTTCATTCTGCAGGTGTCCACGTCTGCTTGCCTGGACTTCCATGTCATTTTCTGGGGAAAAAAAAGATCGAAGTAAAGGACAGAACAAGAAAAAGAGAAGGAGAATCAGAAGGCAAACAAGATAAACATTGAGGTAGGAGGACAAAAAACAGAAGGTACAGAGCTCAATAGCCAATCTATACCGTGATCAATAATAATCATCTTGGATTCTTGGTCATTGATTCCCCTCATGAGGCACCTGCACCGAGGTGAACTTTATTCTAAATGCCGACTGGAGATCATTTTACCTCCTTGAACTTCCAATTCTCTGCCAGGGAGAAGGAAATACGACACTGACTCTGGATCAGTCCAAGGACGGATCTCACCTCAGAGCTGAGAGCTAATTTCTGTTGATTGATAGGTTGGCCATCCTTGCACAAACACACACACACACACACATTATCTTGGCCTGTAGGTCAGCGCTAGCCAATACCTGTCAGTCAGCTACAAACACACAAACGTATACGCTCTCTGTCATTGTCACACACACTTATCAGTAAATGCTAAGCTATATTTGATATCCAGCCATACACACACACACACACACACACACACACACACACACCATTCTGGTCTTGTCCTGTGTGGCCTGAGCATCAGCACTGAGCCGCTGGTTCAGGCCGCCTCGTACTCGCTGCTGTTGTACAACATGTCTGGAGCTCGGCCACTGATTAAAGACCCTCAGTCATCAATCAATCTGCGCTTCTCCCACCAGCCTTTCATCTGCAGCCTGCTCTCATTAAGACCCATTCGCTGGGCTTTGACATTGAAGTGGATGAGGTGGAGGGATGGCGGGTTGTTGTATACACAAGAATGGCCTTGTTTGAATTCTGTTTGCATGCATTATGTTAAGGGCAAGTGATGCCAGCGAGGAGTGGTTAAAATGGAATGGAGAGTGGGTTATTACAGCCGGGGGTCTATGTAAATATAAAGTGCTTTTTGAATAATCTGAAAATATACAATGGGATCTCATTCCCATCTGGATCCCACTTGTCTTTCTCGCCGTTCTGCAATTCATCTCATCTTCCTTTTCCTTCTTTTTTCCTCTCTTACTCTTTTTCTACCCACTTTCCCTCATCCTCCTCCTCTTCCTCCTCTTCCTCTCTCTTCCTTACTTTATCTACTGTCCTCTCAGCTTCCGTTACACACCCATCAGACCTTCCGCTGTCCCACTGATGAGCGTGGATGACGCAGGCAGTTTGCTAGCTGATTGATTGGATAATCTTCTTAACAGGGTCACCAAGGCGCACACGGCAGGCTCACGCCGGTGAGCGTGTGAGTAAGACTGCTGGCAGGCACACAGTATACACACACGCACCCACGTGCACACGTAACACACAGTAACACACCGGGTTATTAGGGTTACGTTGTCAATCACGGCACGCTGAGAACAACACGTCCTCAAACTGACAGACGTCTCACTCACCTTACTGAAAAAGATCTCGTCACTGTTGGCAGTCTCTGTGTCCACTGTGTATATGTGATCCCTGTGAGTGATCGAGGGAGGGGGAGAGAGAGAGAGGGAGAGAGAGAGAGGGCAGCAGAGACAGATTGAAAAAGAGAGAAAGGAGAGAGACAGAGAGAGACAGACAGAGGGGGAGAGACCAGAAGATAAGAGGTCAGACAGCAGCAGACAGTCAAAAATTCAACAAACAATAAACCCATTTCTCTTCTTCCCTCTGTTTTCCCCCTGCAGGCAGCAAACAACGTCAGAAAATGGGGCTTTGTATAAACTTTGTTCAAACTTCAAAACATGACAATAAACAAAAGGAGGCCAGAGATATTTGCTCTGTCAGACAGAAACGGTCAACAAAGGTTTAGAGCGCTGCAGCGCAGGCCCGGGGACAAAAGCCTCTTTGTCCCAGAGAAAGGTCTTGTGGGGGGTAAGGGAGGAGGGGAAGGTTGAGACAAGAGGTGCCAAGTCACTCAGAGCTGTTCAGGTCAATTAAGCCTAGTGTTTGAGCCACAGGAAATCTATACTAACACTCATTATAGCTCAGACAAGAAGACTTATGTGTGCTGGCCTGGAAATATACAGGGTTCTCCTGTATTACTCAGTCCAGCCTTATAGGCCCCAGCAGGGCATATGGAAGACATAAAACCCACAAGGGTTAACTACATCTCAGACAGACAGACCGGCTGGTTGACCAGGCATGTAGTTACACCTACTTACCGTGGAGAATTAGGGTGCAGACAAGGGGGGAGGGGGGTCACAGCGAGGGGTTGAAGGTGTAGAAGTGGTGTGAGCGGAAGAGACAGAAAGAAAGGGGGATTTACCTCATTCAAGGCGAGAACCAAAGGTGACCGTGCCAAACGATGTAACTACTTTAATTTGTTGGAGATTAGCTGTTGAACGTGTTTTTAATCAAAGTGTGTAACAGTGGTATCGTCAGACTCACGGCTTAATTACGTTCCAGCTCCCCAACCTGCGCTCAGCCAGCCAGCCTGCCTTGCTCTCTCATTAACTAAATCTAATAAAGTCTTTGGAGGAACAGGCATCTTGAAATGAATCCACTTATATCGCTTTCCTGGGGGCCACCGTCATCTCCTCGAGGATAAAACTCAGTCTACTGTACATTATCAACCATGGCGCTTAAATTGAATAATTAATCTTTGAGAGCAGCTGAAATTAAGAAAACAGAGCCGCTTCCTTGGCGGGAGAGGGCACATTTCCGGTGAGGCCATGAAAGCTCTGTCAAAAATAAAATTTCTGCTTTGCTCTCTGTCACCATTTATCCTTCTCATGCCACTACTTTAGGTTACTGAGATGCATCCTGTGCCCTTCCTCGATTCAAGTTCACTTGCTCCAGCAAATGCCAGATGCAGACTGTCACTGTGCAGTCTGCCATGACTAAAAATAGAGTATTTCAAGCCAAAACCGCAAACTCTGCTGCACAATGTTTTTCATTAAGAATCTCTGGTAGGACTACCATTGCGCTTCTCTGGCTAATAGATCTGGATTGAATTTCCAGGGTTCCTGAACTGTGTTTTCAGTGTCTCTTTCACCTTGCTGCCAGGGTAACCAAACAGAATAATGGGACTACAGTAAATGTCATTATTAAAAATGGCAACTGTAATTTGCTCAAGTGAAACAACAATCTAAACCATCAGATTTAAGATAGGTGGAGAGGGAATACGGAGAAGAAGAAGCCTTTAATGGAAAAGGAAGATGATGGGTGATAATAGTGATGGATGATATCACTATTATGTTCAGCAATGGCTGCTAAAGTTCAGTAACTTGTTCACTTATATCTTTATATTAAAATTGAAACTTATTATTAAAAAAGACAAAACTAAATCAGAAGCTAATAAATCAGGGGATTACTTGGCGGATTTAGTGTAATCCTGTGGGTTATTTTACTGCCTGCAATTTTAAAACAGCTCAAGAGTAATCTGTAATTGACTGCTCCTGCTCCATAATTTTCACCAGTAACCTTCCCAGCTATGCTCTCTATCTTGCGCCTCTCTTGTCCTGGTGCTGACAGCGTCCTCGAGGGCCAAGGTCTTCCAGCCGCAGGGTTTCGGTTCCAGCAGAGATTAGAGGGAGCCAAGCGATGAGGCGTCCCTCAAACATCCTGACTGGAGATGGAGGAGGACAATGGAGTGGCTGTGTCTGTGTCAACACCAGCTCTCCAAACACACACATGTGCAAGGAGACCCCCCTCCCTACCCCCACTCTTTTACCCCAATGCACTCACACAAACACACGCATGCCCCCTTTCCCCTCTTCACCACTGCACCTGAACTCATATTACAACATATCCTCTTCCTCTTGGTCTCTGAGTCACATCTATGTAACTTCATGGTTACAAAGAGAGGACAGAAAGCAGAGACTTCGTGGTCACAAGACTACACTGGTGGTATTGTATGATGTCGACCATTAACAACAAATCATATATACTTCACATTATTGCCAACCTTTTTCCAAAGAAAACCTGAAGTTTTAAAATTGATTTCCTACCTTCCAGGCAGCCAGTGGTTTCTATTTAATAAGCTATGAAAATCATATTGCAGGGAGCTGAAACCTGCTTAAAATACGTAATTTACCACAGCCAACATTTCATTGCCTTTATTTCCTACCAAAGTTACATTATTGTCACATGGTAGGGTCTGACATATGACTTCCTTGGACAAAAAAGCTTTCACAATATTCAATATTATTCAATAATGAAACACAGAGGACAACAGATAATAAGCAATTGGTTGGTACTGGTATTTTCTTGTTGTTTAAAGTGTCCTCGCTGAAATCTTAAAGGTTGAAGCACCAACAGGGACAGTTTATTTTCGCAGTGTGATGAAATAAACAGGAACTATTTGGTGCTGAGATTAAATCTGAAACCTATAGTGTGTTTCAGAAAATGCACGGCAATGATTTGACATAATGTAGGCATTATTTTTAAAGTAGCACACTTTAAATTAAACAGTCACTTCAGTGGCTTCACTGACAACATTTTATCTGAGCTTTTGTAAATATGTACTTGTCACAACTTTTCCAGACCTGAAAAAGACAAGCGTCCTACTGACCTTGCAGCTTAAAGCCGAGGTCAGATTTCAAGACAGCTCTTGCCTGCTGGGTGTAGCTCAGACTAAACAAGTGGCCTGAGTAAAAGCTGCTGTTCTGTTCGGGCAAAAATGTGGCAAAGCATAATCATACAACCTAATTTCCATTTACACTCTAGTCCACTGTGAATACAAATATAGGTGATCCATTGTTTATTGTTTTCTAGAATAGACGCTATTTACATTACAGATGTAGCTGCACATTTACATTTCTCTTTTAAAATTATTCATGAGAAGGAAAAACCTTGTATGAGTTAATTGGCATACCATGTGGACTGAACTAGGCATATTGGGGTTTTTTTATAATATGTAATATCTGGTGAATTCCTTCAAATAAACTTTTGTAATAACTTATAAAAGCAGGACAAGTAGACCTAAACATCTCGCCTCCTGTATAATATCTGCTGCATGTGAGTAAAAACTGTTGTTGTTTGTAAAAGCAATGTCAGTGCTAATTAATCTATTATTTTATTCTTCACAATGGGTTAAACTCCCTCTGACTTTGCCTTTACTGTCAGATTTCTTGGTGAATCTTGATTTACTTTCACAACAAGTTCCAGACTGAGTCCAAAAACATCAACTGAGTCTCTAGTCTTGAGTCCATTCACACTACAGTATAATTATGGCCAACCTCTGGACCCAAATCAACTTGGTTCACTTTTAAACTTACTGTCCAGCCAAAGTTCGTCTTGGGTGATCTGACCTTTGGTTAGATGCTTTTTAGACGTGACTTCATTTACTGAAATCCACTCTGAGGATTTCTTTGTGCTCTTTCCCATCATTTTCTCATTCTCTACTGTAAACCCTGAAGCAAACACAAAACATAAGGGTCTTTAGGGGCTGTGCTTGTCAGCGGTGAAATACGAAACACCATGAAATTCAGAGAAAAAATGAAATAACAGAAGCCTTTGACATCGGATAAGTGCAGAACATTGGCCGTCAATATGAATCATTTGGAGTGAGCTTCTCGCTTCCCGAAATTCAGCGACAAAAATGTGTGAGTAGGGTGGAAGGTATGTAAATATCCTCTCAGACACAAATACGGGGGCATTATGCAAGGATGGGTGCAGAAAGAGAGGAAGAGCTGAATGATCAAGGCAAGACAGTGGACCAACTGAGTGTGGGGAAAAGTGTTAGATTGAGTGCAATAGAGTGACATAGAGGGTCTCCGATGGACATGTAGCCATGCGTAGCCATGAGAACACAGCGTCTTTGTGCGGAAGAATGTCGTTTTCATAACAGCGCATTTCTTCTGGGGTGACTGCAGGCCAGCTTGGTCCATCTGCTGGGCCTTTGTCAAACTATCTGGCACTCCGGTAGCAGAAAAGAGAGGAACGCCATTAGCATGCACCCCACACCTTGTGCCACCACCCCTCTTTCCGCAAACTAAATGCTTGCATGTCCACCCTCCTCTCCACCTCCCACCCTTTCTCTCTCATCACCCTCCTCACCCATATTTCTCTCTCTTCATGACTGGATCATGGGTGGTAGAGGAGGGCCCATTGTGCATTGTTGTGGCTTTCACTGGTTCAAATCCTCCTCACAAAGTGGATGGGAGGGAACCGGGGAAGCCAGCAGGCACCTTTGGGCTTTGGAGGGAGTTGTTGAGGTCCTGAATGGGCTGAGGGCATCGAGAGGCCCTCAGTGATGTGGTGGCATGAAATACAACAAGCCAGAGTTCACTCACCCCCAAGCTGAGGTAGGTTGTTCTTTTCGAAGGTTGAAGTTCTCATTATGGTCTTCTACATTCTCTCCACATTTCCTTTTGTGTGTGTGTATATGAGTGTATGTGTGTATTTGAGTGTGGCGGGGTCAGTGGGATAAGGGGGCATGTTTTGAGTACGAGCACTGGCAATTAGGAAAGCATACATTCTGCATAGAAGACGTGATTTTCTTTGGATTTATTGATATAAAAAGTATTCATTAGTCTGAATATTTTTCACATCTCCATTTTTGAAGCTATACGCAGCCCAGTGAGTAAGGTAATTAGTAATTTGTGCTCCCAAATGAATAATTCCATCTCTCAAGTTAGTAATTTGTGCTTTTGAGTTACTTAATTTGTGCTCACGAATTAATAATTTGTGCCCACAAACAAACAGAAGCATTAAGCAATATTGCTATCATTTTAACATATGATAAGGGGATGGCACAAATAACACAGTGTTGTTTAATGCAGAATATTTGAAAAATATCTACATATTTGTGTCCAAACTCAATACAAAACTGTTTTAAACCTAAGAAATTCATTTAGATTAGTTCTGACAGCTGCCACTGATAGTGATAGCAGCCAAAGACAGTGTTGCTGAGCATCCAGTGTAGAATCAAAGCTGTATAAAAGACTGTCAACGGGACAAGGACAAGTGCAATATTTTGACAATATTATTATGAAGGGCTGAATTCAGTGTTTGTAGGCTCCTCAAAACCAAAATACAACCTGCTGTTAATACTTCTTCTTCTCTCTAAAAACGTATAACTTCAGCCTCTACTGTTAGAGAGCTAATTTGTGTGTATTAGTTTTTAAAAATCGATCTTGACCGCTGCAAGATATATAATGATGTAAAATGACTTTCTAAAAAGCTTCAAATCTTGAGAGAAACGAAAGTATTTTTGAAAAACTCATTCAAACTTGCTCCAACTTTTAATTCAGGTGATTACAATTACTGGAGCGGCAAGCTTTGTTTCAGAGTGTGGACGTGGCTGGATGTCGCTGGTGCTACGAGGAGAGGGAGAGGAGGCAACCGTGTAATCCCAGTCATTAGTGGGTTTTAACAGGATTTGGTGCAGCTACAATAATGGAGACTCTAGTGGCCTCCACTGCGAGACCCAAAGAGACCCGACAGGGAAGAACAGCGGCCACAGAGGCACAACTGTTCCAGAGGACTCAAGTGAGAGAAGGTAATCTGTATTTTTGAATGTGTGTCTGTGTGTGCTTGTGTGTATGTGTGTGTGTGTGTGTGTGTGACTGCTAACAGCAACCACATATTTAGGTCCCTCTGCTCTCTTTCTCTCTCACACTGTCTCTCTCCTTCACGCACACACACACACACACACACACACACACACACACACACACACATTCTCTCTGTGGTTCCCATGCTTCCCAGCCTCATAGAGGGGTGTAAACAGAGTGTGGTTGGTGTTACCATGGTAAAGGCCGACTGAGGGCCGGGAATGGCGACTATGCCCTGCATGTGGAGAGACCTGGGGCATGCTTGCCAGGCACGACTATACAGTAACACATTCACACACACAGACATGCATAATTATGTAAAGACTGGTCTCATTCTCTGCATGTCTCTTCTCCTCATGTCCTCGAACCTTATTCTAACCTCAAAGGGAAATTCCTGTTTCATACAACCTGGGCTGCATTTTCATAGTTTTAGCCATCATTCCTCTCTGTAACAATAACATTGTGCTCATTAAATTAATTGCTGAGATCTTGGAACGTGACGGCATCGCTGAAAAGAAGTAAGATGGGGAAAAAACATGATGTAAGGTAACCACACAGGTTTTTCAGCCAAACTTATTTGTGAAAGAAAAAACAAAGATTATTACGCAAACTGTCCTTGTAAGCATCCATTATAGTTAAGCAATTTCCTGGTTCAACCCTTCCAGTGTACTGACCTTCAATTTTATCGGTTTTATCTTGAACTTGTTCCCAGACCTCAACAATTACTATCCATTAATAAGGACACAACAACCAATAGAAATTATGTCCAAAGCTACAAAAACAGGACCTGGGTAGCAGAAAAACTTAATCCTAATGCCAATCCTAACCAAAAATTTAAACAACTAGAAAAAGTGTGAATGGATTAAATGTAGCTCATCTTGCAAACATATCCTCACTCTAAAGGTCTAAAACTCAAAGTGGTTCTCACAAAGATAGAAATCCATGAACACACACTTATGATTTCTACTGGCATCCTCAAGGCTGACAACGATCAGTTTGATATCCCCAAGGCAAAAAAAAAAAAAAAAAAAGGCTCAGAATAGATTTTATAGTTCGGATAAGTCTGCCTGTCTGCTGCATGGCAAATGGCTTCAATCAAACCAATTGATTGAACACACACACACACACACAGTGGAGAGAATGACATGTCTTGCTATGGTTTCAGCTGTACACACCCATATGCATAAACATTCCCTGGCACAAAGTCTCAAACACACATACACACATACACACACACACACATATATATTTTTTTTTTCCAGAGATCAGAATGATATATCTCCCATTGCGCCACGATGAATTCCCTCTGAATGCTGTACATAGTGTACCCTGACCATGAAATATGGTCCAATAGGAATCCTCCTGCGTCCATCTCTCACTGCATCAAGAACAGTTTTCTGCTTTTAGTGAACGTGACTCTTCTGCTAAACACTGACAACAGCCATGACAGCAGACACATATAAACCACTGATCTTGTACATGCAAAAGTCTTTATGTTCATTATCTGTACTTTAACATACATCATGTCTTTGTTTATCATGGATAATGTACAGCTGATCGTTACCATAAAAGTGTATGAAACAGCAGTTGCACATAAGACAACAATGGTCTTCACTATGACTTCAAAAAAAAACATCTCTTGCTATTATTCATAACTAGCACCTATCTTTATTCCCAAAACTCTGCGTGCAACTGCATCTGTATGCGGAGAGCAGTTTAAAGAGGGTCTTGTTAGCAGAAGATTTGCTACTGTATGCATCCCTTGTGTTAACAACAGATATTTGAGGGGAAGTGAGAGAAATCAACACTATCCTCAGTCCAAAGCACATCTTGTTAAAATTGAACAAACAAGAGGCTTTTCTGATAGTTTGCATATGAAAAGACAGAAGTCTGCTGTCTTATCAGGCTGTACTGTCCTCTGGATAATGCACCTGATAGAAAACGAGTCATGGAATAAGATTCAGAATATTAGGGGACTAAACTAGTCATGACCTGAATTCATAATCAGCTTTCAATATATATGAATCTGAGAAGGCTAATCATATTTTACACATATCGGGAAAAGCTATAAGACCTCGTTAACAGAGGCCACCTTCTTAAATATCTGTCCATATATAATTGCAGAAACAGACCAGCAAAAAGAGCATCTGATTCCACCAAATCAATACATTTCATTCACCGCTCAAAACCAAGGATGAATTATCAATCACTGCATCTGTTGCTGAGTTCCTCCGTTGCCAAAGACTTGACACTTTCCCTGTATGGATTAAGCCACTTTTGTCTATTTACAATGTTGTCAGTTGCTATGTTTGTATGCATCTCACAGCTTAAAAAATGTTGTGATTTTATTGCCAGCCTGAAAGCAGGAGCCAAAGGGATTTAATACACTGAGCAGCCATTCAAAAAACAGCCTGAAACAGTGTTGGGCTTTGGACCGTGTTCACAGTGGCCATCTGCAAGCTGCTGCGCACCAAGAACTGAGGCTCACTGGTCTAGAGGCATGATGGCAAAGCTGTGTGATGCTGGCCCCAGAATAAACAAGTCATTTGACTGGACAACCATCATAAAAGCAGCCATTGATGTTTCCTCGTTTTTTTCGGCAGCATTGTCCGTTGTTTCGTGGCTCGGGCTGACTCGCCGGGTCGACCGTTGGCTTGCTTTCACATTGATTTCTGAAGTGGTGATTGTCTCTGCCATTCACCTTAAACTGTTTGTCATTCAACTTTTACATGTCTTTATTGATATCCCTTTAGCGCTGATGAGTATTTGTGCGCAGGCCGTCATCTGTGTATCCATGTTATCGACTCCAGCATTCGTCTCTGTGTCAGGATCAATGGCAGTCATCCGGCTTGGTCTAATCTAAGGCAGCCATTCCAGTTATTCAGGGGTCACATACCCCCGACCATGTGGCAGAATTCCCGTCTGCTTTAAGCAAGTATGCAAGTGCGGGACAGATGCACCAGGTGACCTCACACACACGCACACGCTTGAGCGCACAAACACATGCAGGATCACAGGCTGACAGACACACATACATGTAGCAACCGCGCCCATAGGCAACACATGTTCGCCATTCTAAACGTATATCCACATGCACACATGCGTCCACACATCACACTCAAGAAATCACTTCTAAATCTATACGACAACTGGTCAGCATACTAAACTGGGCAACACACACCCTCTCTCTCTCTCTCTCACAAGCTCTAATATACACACCCCACAACCAATAAACCCTCTGTGTCTCATTTCTTTCCCCTACCCCTCAGGCCCCTGACACCCCATGTGGAGCAGGTGGGCAACAGGCAGACCAAAGTCTCTGGCACCCCACCCCACTACACACACGCACACACACACACACAGACACACAGGCTCCCCTTTTCACTCTGTTTCCTTTCTCACTCTCCACACACTTCCTCTTAATGACCACAGATATGTTAAAAAGCTCTGCCACTTAAAGCAGCAGCCTCCCTTAGCCACTTAATTTGACATGCTTGGGAGGAAAACAAAGAAAGACCCCTATTGTGGCTTTCAACAGTATCCAATCAAGCCTGCCACTCAATTAGCCATGGACGGCACAACACAAGCAGATAAGGATCCATTTTATTGAGATCTTTTCAATTCTGCCTTAACATCATACTGCACATTAAAGCCTGCATTGAAGGTAAAACCTGCCTGTCGATGCTTGTGGACATGGAACTGACTTTTCCTAGCTCAATTTGCCGTGAAGGAAAGCAACATGAACAATTCTAAAATACTGACGACAAGAGAGATGACAAAATCAATATCGACTTTCTCGGTGGCTCCAGATTGTGTAATTGAGCTATATTATCTGAAAGTTGAGTCACACAAAAATAAAGACACGCCGGTGAAAAACACATTGACAGATAGAGAGAAAGCAATAAAAGCAGGTGACAGACATGGAAGAAGAGTTTTTAAAATCGATCTGTGGGGGCAACTAGGCCGCCAACAAATAAAAAGTCAAAACTGGATTACTCCTGTATTACTGTTTATCGACAACACCGAATGTGCATTAAGGCAGTTTTTGATATGAAGCGTAAAACACATATGGGGATGGTGGCATTTAGCCAACAAATGTGGATGATTTTTTCTGAAAAATTGGAAACTCTTCTTCTTGAGATTAGAGTTTTATTCATCGGCAGAGTGCATGTGTGTGTTTGTGTGCATTTCCACATCTCCCTGGATGCCTAGAAAAAACAGGGCACAAGTCTTGAGGGACATCTTTCGAGGTAAAAGGGGTTTGGCAGACGAGACGGTGAGCCCAAAAAAAATAAAAAAAAAACAACAAAGAGGTAATGAAAGAAAACGTCCAGACAGCAAAGTGCTTTAAAGTCTGAGCGTTTTGCTCTGAATTAGTCCCTCCTGATTCCCAAAACTTTAAAGACACACACACACACAGCAGGGCTCCAAAGTTCAGTTCACCAGCCTGACTGCTGCAAATCCCGCAGCCCTCAGAGATTATCAACTTAAAATGGGATCACATGTTCACAGTTTTGAATCTTCAGGTGGCAACAGTCGATGAGAATCATTCATAGCTGAAACTTCAATCAGAGGATGATGAAGGATTCAATAATCCTGTTGGAACCACACTTGCTCATCTTAATTAATATTAATCTACAGAGACATGTTCTTTTTTATTCCACAAAAAAAGTCTCCTTGTCAATCTGTCTGTCTTTCTACAGTATTTGAGGATCTCCTGAAGCTTTTGTCATATGTCACCATTCCTCTGATAACAGTGTAAACTTACCTTGCAGCGATGTATAAAGTCCTGTTCATGATCATGATGAGCTGGATGTCCAGTTTGTGCCGTTGCGTGTTGTTCCTGCCAGGTTTGTGGCCCACAAACGCTGGATACTGCTTTGTGTCTGCAAGGAGAAGAGACCAGTAAAACAATTAACCCCTGTGGGTGTTATCCCGACGTAATAACTTCAGGAATTTGGACTTTATACATTTCACCGCTTTTGTCAGTTGTCCCACAGGTTTTGGGTCAAATGTCAACCCATGTGTCTTAGCTGGATTAGAAAACTCCACCACAATTGTTGGTTGAGCTCCTACTGTGGCCATAAATTGTAGGCTAACAATGTGCTGCACTGTACCGTGCAATCGTTCTATTGTTAGTGGCTTTGGATGAAAGCGCTTTGTTTGAATAAACAGTCTGATAGAGGAGCAGGTCTATGTGAGGCTGGCTGGCTGGCTACTGTTTCAGCTCTCCTGGCCAGGAGGTACAGCGTTACGCCCAGAGAGAGTAGGATGAGGCAGGACAGAGGGAAAAACACAGAGAGAAACAGAGGAAACAATGACCGTATCTTCATAGCCTGCCACAGTGTTTACACTATCACACACAGCATTAGGAGCCCAACAGAAAAATAGCGGATTATCCTTTGATGTAGGGTGGGCTCCGTTTCAAATGCTGCTTTAAGTCCTCATTTTACTGTGTGTAGAGGGTTGTATCCTTGGGCGCCAAATTACACTCCATGCCTTCACAATGTAGTCAGCGTAGGGGTGGGGGTTGCAGAGGAGGCAAGGGTTGAGAGGGATGTTGAGGAGTGAAAGGATAGAACAAGTGAGAGAGATAGTGAGAGGGGGATTTGCAGTGGGGTAAGAGGTGGAAGACAAAGAGAAGAAAAGAGTGTAGGGAGAGAGCGAGGGAGGACTTGTTATATGAGAGGAGGGACAGGCAGGAGAAAGAAAGAAAGAAAGAAAGAAAGAAAGAAAGAAAGAAAGAAAGAAAGAAAGAAAGAAAAAGACATAAGTATATACTCACAGTTGCCGTGTGAGATACTAATAGGTTCGCTGTCTTCGGGGAAGCCCGCCCCGGCTATTTGCAGTAGCGTGAAGTAGAGTAACAAGGCCTCTGACCTCATGGTCGCACCAACACTGCTGCTGCTGCTGCTGCTGCTGCTGCTGCTGCTGCTGCTGGTCCTCTGCTACAGATTTACCTCAGCCTGTACAAAGAGAGACAGACATGGTAAACGAGAGAGAAGAGGGAGGAGATGGAGAGGGATGAAGGGAAAGTGACGGGGAAGGCGGGAGGGAAAAAACAAAGTTTGTCAAACAAATCTGTTTTCACCTGACTGCCTCCTCAATTACTCGGTTTCTGCGTTCTTTGTTTCACACAAAGAACGCAGAAGCCGGTGGGAAGACGAGAAGTGGCAGAAAAAGAAAAGAGTTCGCCAAACAAGTTCAAGTCCACCTGAATTAGCTGTTTGTGCATTTTGCATGGCCCCGTTGCAATCTGTCAGAGATATATTTATAAATGCATTTTCGATGACTCAAGTGAGTCGCGTTGCAAGCGAAACAGAATTAAATGGATTAGGGTGGTAATATGCGTCATAGATCGATGTCAGGCAGAGAAGATCTCTGTGCCTCTCTCTCTCTCTCTCTCTCTCTCTCTCTCCTCTCCCTCTCTCTCTCTCTCTCTCTCTCTCTCTCTCTCTCTCTGTGTGTGACAGGGTCTTAGTGAAATGGGAGAGCTCTTGTTGAGATTAGCCTGCTGTAAAGTATCTGCAGTACCTGGAGATGGGGCAGGATGGCGTGGCAAGTACCTAATTTCCCACTTGTCAGTCTCCTACAAGGGTAGCAATCCCACATCCTAACTCCTACAGGCCAATGATTACTGCGGGCTAAATTGGTGCATCAGTATGGCTATTAAACACTCTTAACTCAGCAATGGTTAAAGAGCCACCTGGAGGTTTGCACTTTCTTTCCTTTCCTCCTCATCTCACTTCTCATTACACTTGAGAATCTAACTTAAATACCAACTGTTGACTCTCTATTCTCACACAATAATTGTGAGGCTGTTGCATTGCCAATTTCCAGGAGAAGAAATACCTGGATGTTTTTCCTTGATTATTTCTCTTAAAATCTTGGAAAACACTGCATCCTTAGGAGCTAATTTTCTAATGTAATGTATATGTGCCCACTGACGTGGTTTTTATAGCAGAATTGTGTTGATGTAATGTCTTCATTGCATATACCATGGCAACTGAGCTTTTCCTACTGCCGTTTGTGGCAACAAATTACACCCATAAATCATCCCAGACAATTATTGCGTCTGTAATCTAATCAAGAATAAAGCATTTAATTTGCATAAAGCACCTTCTTCTTCTTCTTCTTTTTTTTTTCGTTGAAGCTGCAGGGGTGAGATGTTGCCGGGTAGATAGTGTAAGGGATGCTTCAGGGATGAAGAATTGAATAAAATACTCAATTTCATTTGCTCCAGTCTGATAAAAGTTGTTTATCCCACGCTGTATTTTCATTCGCTATTGTATGTCCGAAGGGGGAACAAACAGGGGGGGAGGAAGGAGAGGGAGAGAGAGAGAGAGAGAGAGAGAGAGAGAGAGAGGGAGGGGGAATTACTTTCTCTTTTCTTTGTCATTCCTCTCTCTCCATCTCTCTCCCTCTTCCTCTCTCTCTCTCTCTCTCTCTCTCTCTCCATGCTCCCGTGAATCTCATTCAGGAGAGGAATGAAAACACTATTCACTGGGAGAATCACTTTAACACTGAGGAGAATACCAATACTAAAGCCTGGATACGACCTTGATCTCACAAGCCGCTCCGTTCCCCTCCCTTCTTTCTCAGTGCTTGGCCTACTCCTCTTATCCGTAGATTGTTGGGGGTTTTTTCGTACTGCTCTCTATATTTTATGAAGAGAAAAATACTGAAATGGATTTTCCCTCAACCTCACGCTCATCATACGGCGAAGGTTGACTGAGCTACACTTTAGCTGTGCATTCGTACTTTGTCCGAATTCGGAAAAAAAATTGACTGGCACTCTTTTTCTTCTCTCTATACAGTACGGTAAACCTCTATGGAGGACTGAAATGTGTTTTTCTCCTGAACCTTGACCCGGAAGTCCTTCAGTAATTGACTGATTGATGAGCAGGGAAGTGGCGTGGGGCAGCGAGGTTTGCCCTGAAGGAGCTGGAAAGACAGTGAATGACAAATGGAGGTTGTACCGAGGAAGAAAACATGTTCCAGCTCTTCTGTCTAATAAATGGGAATAATTCTATAATCATATTTTTAGACAGGACTTGATTATGTCAGAATCAAACGTGAAACTACAATAGCTCCATAAATATATATATATATATATATACGCCAATGCTTGTACTGTTATTGTTCTTAGAAATGAATCTCAGGAGATTAATCATACTCCAGACATTTATCTTGCACGTGCTGAGAATCAGCAGCTGTTGAAGGCGAGGCACATCTTCCATCTATATCAATGGGGTGTAATAGAATGCTAAAAACTGTTAGTCAAACCATTTCACACTGCCTCCTGTGATACACAAAATAAATTGAGCACAAAATGACTTAAGTGAAACCCTAAGCCTTCCAATGGCCCTTTCATTACCAGCTGCCACACATGAGTAACAGGAGGGAGCGAGACACAGTCTGTCTTTACCGAATTACACTCTTTTTGTGGAAGAGCAAATTGCTTCCTTGTGTGTATGTGTGACTCTGTGTGTGTGTGTGTGTGTGTTAAATCCTAATCTAAAATGCTACTTTTGTACACCACCGTAGATGTCTGTTCAAGCACACACAAACACACACTGAAATCAGGAATCCAGGAATCCAGGATTAAACATGTGCTCAAACTTCCAACAATAAATTACCTACTACCGAAAACCACTTGCGCAGGTAGAAGTGAAGTGTGCGGATTTCCTCTCCTGTAAAAGCTCTCCTTGAAAAACAACCAAAGAGGAGACATAAAGAGTAACAGAGGAGCCCTGTGCCTCCTCCTCAGGCTTTTAATAGATAATAACGTTTTGAGAACCTTAGCTACTATTCCCTTACACCTCCCGCACACTCTCAGTGATAAAGTAGCTGGCTGTGTGTGTGCGTGTGTGTGTGTGTGTGTGTGTGTGTGTGTGTGTAATGCAGAAAGGGGAGAGAGGGGAGAGTTAATCAAGCTGGATCCTGGCAGGAGGCCACCAGCAGGTAATAAAAACACAAGGACCCCCCAGAATCCCTCTACAGACCCCACCATCTTATGAATAACTAATACACACATATGCGTACACGCACACACACACTTACTCATTCAGTCACCTTTTATCCTTGCAAGAAGCTAATGCACACAGCTAGAAGCAGAAAATTTGGAGAAAAACGCACATAAACTCAAACTATATTAATAATACACAACATTAGGCAACTCAAAGCAGAGAAGCAATTATACACACGTACAAACACACACATATGCATACATACATCCACTTTCCCTCCCCAGACTGAGCAGCCCCATGAGGGTAACCACCCAAACTACATTGGTTTTAACAATAAACACATGATCAGGCCTAATGATGTTATTGCTGCTGTTGCATCAACATGTTAGCTATAGGTACCCGGAGCTAAAACACAAACACAATAACACACATTTATTAGAGCGACAAGGTCAACCACAGTGGGGCCTCACCTGGGAAAAGGAAGGAAATGTTACCTGACATTTAGTTTGTCAGTCTATTTAAGTGCAATTATAAGCAAAAAACACAGATTAAGACGCACATGCTTCAGAAACATCGGACACACTCTTCCAAACACACACACACATATATGCATGCACACACTTAATGTTGAGAAGGTCCAAGATATTCATCTGCTGAAGGTCCCTGCTGTGCTATCCATCAAACTGTGCGATGAAGTGAGAGACTGCCGTTTAATTACAACAGAGCAGACCTGTTGATAAAGCTTCTGCATGCGTTTGTGTTTGCTTTCTTCATGGCCATCAATCAGTCGCTGAGTCCTTGTCAAATATTTTGAATAGCTGCTATGTATATGAGTGGCTTTACATAGCACAGCTGTGAAGAATGGTTGACCTGTGTGTCGAGGACATAGATATGTCTGTTCCATCTTCACACATTGCTATGTCACGTGATCAAATTGTGCAAGAGTGAATATGATCTTTTCAGACAAGTCGTTGTCATTACTGAGAACAATAGAGGCTTGTCTGATTGGATGTGTTTTTTTTATTATCATAGTCTAGTCTGGAGGAAGTGTTCCATATCAATGATGATGAATGATATATGATTTTTACAGTGAAGTCGCTGTTTCTTATAAATGTTGTCTGACAGCTTTGATACAAGTGCAGCTTGCTTGTGTTTATATTTGGCAGCCTGGATAATGTCCACAGATTGGTGCTGAAGGGTTTACAGATGACAGGAATGCCAGAAAGAAGGGGTAGCTAACTGGCATTGTGCTGTTATGTATCTGTAATTATGTTCAGCTGCTATTTGCATCTTTGATAGGAATTTTGTAAAGGATATATTTACATAAGGCTGTAGAAAACCACAAATTCTGTGTGAGCATTCGTTTAACCAATTATGAGGAAACATATTCGTCCCTGTTATTCATAATCATCCACAGAGCTCACTGTCAACATCTACTAACTGTCAACTATTTCTTCAGTAGAAAGAAGTTGGCTTGTAGTTGGGTGCACTGATCCTTTAAACATGAATTAAAGAAGTAAATAGGATGAGAGAAAGTCATATTTTATCTGTATGTTGCTTTTCCAACTGCTTTTCATGGTTGCTGGAACTGAATAAAAGCCAAAGTGATTTTACAGGCGGATGAATGACGGCAGGGTAATTCCAGCAACTTCAGAAGTGTCGGCTGTGTGACAATCTCACGGTGTTACAGAGCAGAAACACACCTCGCACACGAGTGTGAACGCAACACCCCCAACACCAGACCTACACTTTTACAACTCAGCCATATAAATACCATATTGCTAAACCTAACAAAGTTTTAGTCCGCCATCTATATAGTAACACCTGTTCACAGACAGGCTGTGAAAGAGAAGGGAGAGAGAGACTGGAGGAAATTGGGTTTGGGGTTAGGTGTGAAAGTAGAGAAGAAGACCAAGCAGAGAAGGTTGGAAAGACAGCAAGGTGAGAATAATGCATTGATCCACCATATGGGGATATAAAATGGAATACATCCAACCTCCTAGGGCTCCCAAATGGGGTGGATAGCCTGGCAGGTGTTTACACTTGTCAACCCTGGCCTGATAAATCAGAGAGAAAAGACAGGAGGAGCTGTCTGCCTGAACCCAGGAGGCCATGATAAGAGGAGGGAACGGAGAAAGAGCAAGAGGGAGGAACCTGCCTGTCTATCTGAGAACAAGAGCCAAACTAGCATCCAATATAAACACACAAATCCAGACATGCACACTTGCATGTACGCTCCCACAAACAGTCCTTGAGCTATCAAAAAAACATACTGGTGTTTTTCTTTTCCTCCCCCATTTTTTGATCCCTCAGATGTTGCTTTCAAATGAATATCTGCATGGAGGTAATCCATCATGGTTTGATTATTAAAAGACAATGAAATGGACGTGAATGAGGCACCCTGTCGCTGTTCGCCCTTTATTGAAACAGAAGCCCAAATGCAAGAACGTCTCCCTTTTAAAGAGGTGACGGATTGATTCTGGAAGCGAGCCAAAGAAGACTCAAAAAGACGAGAGGGAACCAGAGGGAACCAGAGACAGAAGAACAGCAAGAGAACAGAGGCAAAGCGCCAACTTGGAACAACAGCAACCTCACAAAGAAATTCACTGACTGGAGATAAGCTGCTATCTTTATAACTCTAACTCTGTGATCTGAAAGCCATTAGGCCTGGACATGCCTCTGTGCGTCTTATTCATTAAAAACAATTATCTGCTGCAAAGCAATGGGTATCCTTTTTTTTTTTTTTTTTTGGAATGTATTGAGGACATTCTTTGCAGCAAATTACCATAGATTTAGAAGCAAAAAGAATTAAAAAGAAAACGTGTGACGGGAATGCAAAGAGACCGGGAGAGCAGAGGAGAGGAAAAGACAGCAAAGCAGAGAGGAGAGGAGAAGAGGGATGTTGATGGGTGTTCTCTGACATCACACCAGCCCTGCCACCCGCAGAAATCAACCGGGCAGAAAGATTAGAGGAGATAACTACCTACAACTCACTACATTGTTTTTAAAAGTAGGTCAAGAGCTTGTTAGGCTACTGGGGCTCAGACGAGCTCCCAAATTTACTCTGGAAAACCTTTTGCAGCTGAACATTGAGGACAAAGAATAGGTTACATGGAGTTAATTTAGCCTAAAAATATAATTACTTAACACACCCAATAAATGGTAAATATCATGCAACTATACCTGCAAAATACTCTTTATTCTATTCATCTTTATTTCTCTCTTTTTCACGAGTTGTTTTTCATGCCCACATGGCCATTTGTCCCTTATGTTCCCATACTACCTCTCACAGACTTAATGAAAACATTTGTTACGGTATCACCATCATTCCTCCCCCTCTCCTCTCCCTTCATCCTCATAATTCTCTTTTCACTTCTCTTTATCTCCTCAAGAATGGCGGCAAAGAAGAAAAAGGTGAGTGTGGTGCAAGCTGCTCCCTCGCTTTGTCTAAAAGAAGCATTTATGAATCAAAACAATCCCCCACTCAGTCACATTCACACACACACGCACACACACACACACACACATACAAACACAAAGCCCGACTACACACAAACGTACACTCAACTGGTGCTTAAGAGATTGACCCCAAAAAAGAACGAGGTTACGCATTTAAATATCAGAACCTTTTCCAGGCCTGTCAATCACAGCTCGCGATGTTACAAGTGGAGCAACTTAATCAATCTGGAGGCAGCTGATACAGAGCTGTGTGGGCAAAGCAAAGAAAATTGCTGCTGATAAGGACATGCTTGGTAGCACATGGCCGTCTCTGTCTCTCTTTTGATCCAATTATCTCTTTGGTCTGATGCTACTCCGCCTGCCTTTCTGATTGTTTGACATCACCCTGTTTATCCCTTTACTCTGTATCATAAGGCCATACTTTTGTCGATCCATACAGTACAGTACTTGGTCACTTTGAGTAAAGATCACCCGCCTAGTGTTGAGTCTGAGCTGAGCGATAAAAACCGGGACTCAGTGTTTCTCCTGAGGTGCGGCAGAGAAGAAATAGCAGTAAAAAAAACATCAGAATGTCACTGAGCTAAATGCCACATTAACTCCGCAGAGAGAGAGATGCTGGAATGACTGAAGCACAGCGCCCTGTGGAGCAGTGATGGGGCGTTGAAACTGTCACACGGTATAATGCACATTTTACTTGGAAACTCGCATTTTAGAAGGCCAACTGCCTTCAGGGTGCCTGGGTGTCTTCAAGCGATGCTGCACTATGTCATGCTATCCTTAATCATGATAGAGACCTGAGACTTCCAGCCTGTAAGGTTGGTGAGTCGAGTAATGCTTTAAATTAGGCTGCCTGAGGTTTAAAACATTTGAGAATATGTTTGGAGATGTGAATCTGATACAGGATGAACTAAATGCAGGGGCAGATGACACTTCAAGGAAGGGGTTAAGCACATCCTCCTCGGGCCTTCGTCCTTGGTAAACATCAGTTAAGCCATCAGCAGGGGGAAGCATAACAGAGAAATCCATTTCTGTCTGTCTGGTTAAGTATTTCCAAATCCAAAATGCATGAGCCCTAAAATGATTTTTTATGTAACTTCTAGAAGAGGAAAAAAAAAAAACTGGTTCACTAACGGGAAGAGAGGAGGCTTGATAGACTCGCAGCAATTCATGCATAAGTTCTTTGAGTCATAGCAGAAATTAGTATTTAAAAGAGTATGGGAGAAGTAGCTGAGGGACACTGTGTTCCTGAGGTAGTTTTCCTACAAATAAAAGCGGATGAGCAATCAATAAAACAATAGCTTTAATTCTGGCCCAAGAGCTGGATGGACCATTTTCCTCGACAGGCCTGAGTTGTAAATGAGAAAAGTCTCAAAGTCAATATTCAATGGCAGCTCACTAAATGGTTTTTTACTATGAATATAACCAGCTCAAGAAGATTTAGAGGAAAGAAATGGACATTTTTCCTTTCCTTGCTGGACCTTGACTAAACAGACATAAAGTTTTAATCAATAAAGCATGTATGTATGAATCCATGAAAATCATACGAATCCAACTGATATGACCTCTAGTCTGGGACAGAGGCAGAGAGGCATTAATGATAAAACAGCAGTCTTGTATAATCTTGTACTGTGGTAAAGCACTGTGGCAGAGATGTCAAGACATCTGGCAGAAAAGTTCAACTCTCAGTGCCTCCAAGAATTCACTGTGTAATGACAAGGCTATATATGTACATTCACTGTGTTTTTGTTTTTTTGGGGGGGGGGGTTTGCATTTGCTTTATCACTCAACTTATGCAGCTGTTTTTGTTGTGTTCTTTTCCTCTCCTTGCAACTAAACTGGAAAAGCAGACACAGGATATGAGGGTGGCCTACAGGGACTGAATAAGAGGTGTGATGGTTTTCTGTTGTTGTTGTTGTATCCATCTGGTGCAGTTTTCACATCTCACAGCCTCCTGCTTCTTCATAATAGGTGTTCTTCAGAGTTATACAAGGTGTGATACCATCTCTATCTGTGCCTCGCTGTGTACCTAACGAAATCCTCTCTCTTCTGCCTGTTCAGCAAGCTTTGCAGCATGTTGTGCCGCATTCCGACGATCCATCAATCGTGCATTTTTAGTAACTGCAATGCAATGAAATGCAGCATACGCATATCATCAGTTATATGTTCATGTGTGTGTGAAAAGCCATAAAAAATGCCATGCTATCTTGTAAATAACGCCGTGCGATGAAGCTTGATATAGCATGCATCTGTTTCATTCATAAACTCTGTAAATGTACCATGATTTCATTTTCTGTTTTACCATCACAGAAAATTATTTCGGCTCTCTTAATGGCATATTTCTTGTTGAGCTCCCAGTTCATTTGATGCAGGTTCCATTATGCTAAGTGATTGAGTCTGTGTCCTCGCTGATAACTGGCTAGCTGGCCTTCCGTTCTACAGAAACAGCGGCCTATCAGATCTGACTGAGCATGATGCTAATCTCTATTAAGGTAATGTGCTGGCCACGGGTCAGGGGAGAGCAGAGCACACCACTATCACACACTTTCCTGGTCTCCCTCATTATCAGTCTCTTTCTTATTCACTTAGTAGAAACCACCTTGTTCAGTAAGACTCTGTACATTTCATTTTCTCGTCCTCTTTCCTTTCCTTCTCTCAGCTCCCCTGCCCTTCCCTGCAACTAAACGTCGAATACATCTTCAGAATAGAATAAAACCTCATCCCACAGACTCTGATTCTCTCCATGTTCCTCTATGACAGGAAACATATATTTATAATGGAGGATGGAATAAACTAAATACAATTACGTTCTGTGTTAGCCTGTGATATTGTGATACTGATAACAGAGTATCTTGTTTTCTGTTAGTGCATCATATCCAATAGCATTATGAATCATCTCCGATAAACCAGGACATTCAATCCTGCCGCTGCATGAGGCCACAGTCACTGACTGACAACACATTATACCACAGTAGCTGTTGTATTGCCAATGTACAGAATGAATCTGTCTGAATGTTGTTATCTCCACAGAACATATTGTAGGAGTGATGCAGCATGCAGCATTCAGCTCCAAACTAATGAACGAGATGACAATCCTCAGGCAGGCAGATCATTGAGACGCTCTGGCAGTGTGAAAACAAAGTGTATGAAAAGGAAATGTATTACGCAATGCTCTACATTTTATTGCAAATAAATGTTGTCAGTCTGCAGCAGAGTGGTGCCTGTCATTACCATTACCATTATGTTACAAGATGAGGTAACACAATACAGGATGTTCTATAGTTATAAACTCAGAAAAAGACTGTTGAAGGCTAATTGTTGCTTGTGTTGCTTCAACCTCCAGTAAATTACACTGTAGGAGGAAAGACAGAGACAAGAGAGGAATCACAGATAGGAGATAGGAGAGAAAATGTTTTTAAAAGAAAGATACACAAGAGAAGTGATGTAAAGCATGTAATCCTTCAGGAAACCAATGTCTCTGTCTGTAAACCTGATTAGAGCCAAGCCAATTAGTGCAATTATACATCTTAGCGTGTAGCTATGCCCACGATGCTGTAGACTAGCATGTCTGTATTAGCCAGCTGTAAGACACTTCTCATGACATAGCAACAGGCAAGCACCTGCTCAGTGGCAGGCTGTAGACATGTAACAATTATAATGGACAATATTAACATTTAAATATGTTCTTATGCATTGTCTTGATCTAAAAAGTAAATCACAAGTAAAGATTTTGCATTACTCTCTCGAATAGTCAACAAATAGTAGAGTTTATGATCTTAACACGGCTGTGACGTGTGATACAATCAAGTAAAAGCCTTTCATAAAAAATAAATTCTCTATGCAAGATGCTGAATCCATTTACTACAAAGACTACTCAGTAGCACAGGCTAATTATCCATTAACAATTAGCTATGAGCCATGCAAACACAATCCCTTTAGGATTTTACGTACATGGGGCTGGTTTATTAGTTAACCTCGGTTAACTTAATAAGTATTTATGGCTGCTGTGTATATAGTACTGTGGATCCTGTACAAGCTTATTCCACAATAATTAACATCGCAACAAGAAGTTATAAATAGAACGTGATGCTTTTAATGTCAAACAAGTTATAAAGCTGAGAGCATTTGCATGACAGGCACTGAAGCATAAGATAATGAACACTGAATGCCAGGTTCATGTAATGAGCTGTATGAATACTGGTGCCACAAGAGAGGTACATTCTTTATAACAAGACCACAAAATCAATACAGAGAAGCAGCTCTGTGGCTCCACAAGTTCATTTATGCAGAAGAATAAAAGACAGCCCCAGGATAAAAGTGAATCAAGTTAAAAAATATTGTGTTCAGCATAGGGGGGGAAAAAAGACGCAAGTCTCCCGATGTTTGTCCCGTTGTAGCCTACTACTGTAAATGATGTAATGTTAATGCAAGTGCCCATAGCACTTTAAACGCTTGGCTGGTTAGGTGGCATTAGCTAAAAGTACTGTACACATGCTAATTGTAAATGTAACAATGTGTGACAACTAAAAATGTTCGCCGTTTTAGGTCATTTTGAAACTGACGCACAAGTCCTGGACTTGTCACAAAAAGACATTTTACAAGAGAAAATAAAATTTAAATAAAAAAGACAGAAATAAGACAATACAGTCCAGTATGGCATGAAGACAAAGAGATTCTGACCTTGTGTTTACAGCTGTTTGAACCAGCACTCATGTCACCGTTTCTCATATGCACAGTAATTATGCTGTAATTACAGTGTACGGTTACAATGAAAACTGGGTGTACTTCAGAGACTTGAAAATCATGTACTAACTGGTGGAAAACTGTATGAAATTACATCTGAATCACCTCCTTTCAATTGTCAAAGCTTTGGAAAATGCAGAACCTCATTGACATTTGTGTTATAATTTCTTTCAAGTGTAACATGAGAAATTTAGAGGGTTCAAGATCCTTCTCCGCATCTCACTCCAGGAGCCCTCTCCTTCCAGGGGAACGTACAGTACATTGCCGTCTCTGTCTCCCGTCACAAATTTCAGTAAAGCATATGACGGTTCTCCGATAAGTAATTTTCCATGCTGTGTCACAGCGTCTTTGTGATCACTAACTTCTTATATCAGCTGTGTCATGCAATTTTTCTAATGGAAATGTTGCATTAATTCAGTGGCCTGGGCTATACATCATGGCTATAAATTTCCCTTGTGGGAGTTGAGCTGAGCTGGACCAGGCCAGGCCAAATCAGGCTAGCAGCTTTCCAGGAACAGACAACAAATGAAAGAGCACTGGGCTCACTTTGTGTTTACTGCTTTCTTTTTTCCATGAAAAATGAAAAGATAAAACCCATAATATATATTAAACAAAATTTTTCTGGGTCCTGGAAAACACTTAATTTTTTAACTGCAATTAAGAGATTACATACTTGACTGAATAGGTTTAGGGAGTCCTTCAATCATTGAATGAACCTTTTTAACCATATAGTTAAATTCAAATTAACTGTCATGATAAAACCATCTTGTTTGTCTTTATCCATCAAGGCTGACACTTTGAATTTCCAAGTATTTCACCCAACAACAATGGAAAATATGTGTGGTCAAGACTAAACAAAAGATTCATCATAATCCATTAAGAATAGCTCAACAAAGGAAATGGGATTTGTATAAGTAGTATAATTTTCACAGTACAAATAAGCAGTGAACTGGAAGAAAAACCTGTTTACAGTTTACGATAACGCCGCATAATTGCTGAGAACTTGCAATCTGGAAGGTGGAGGACACAATTATTCTTTCTTATCTATTTTCTGTTTTTCACACCATCACTCACTAAGTGTTGTTCCTCTCAAGTGATAAAAGCTTTAACAGCCTCCCATTTCACGCTAACAAATTCTGATTACTTTTTTTGTGTGTTTTTGTTCTGGGAGGGGGGAGACTTCTTCTATTTCAGCCACTTGCCGTTAGACAGAGTTTATAAGAATACACCGCAGGCAAGGCTTCAGCTAAAAAACCTCAACTAATTCCTCTGGCTTTCATCTTAACCTTATAACCTCTAGCCTTACCCCACTCGGGAAACATCTAAAGATCTGCGTTTACGACTTCCTGTCAGTTTAAGGACAGAGGAGGGAAAAATAGAAGAGAGGGGAACCAGACTGAAGATGGAGAGAGCATCAGCCCTGACCTATTGTTCTCAGTCTGAGTGATAATGAAGGATGGTGTGAAGAGAGTGAAGAGGAGACTGCAGTGATGGGCTGTTGTGAGTATTTGTGCAATCCGACATGTGGTTATGTGCTTGCCCTTTGCAGGTGTTGTGTTACAGTCAGTCGTTCAGATGGTGGGCGTGTGCCTACCTGCAGCTCCAGAGCTTTACACAGCGGAGGCACCGAGGGAAACCTGAGCTTGTCAAGCCCACTCACCGTGATGTTAAGCTAATGCCAAGATTACTGCTTCCTTTCAATCAAAACCATGAAAAAAAAATTCCTATTTCCCCTTCTGCCTGCCTGCCTCTTTGCCTTTCTCTTTGTCTGTCTCCTTCTCTGTCTGCCTGACTGACTGCCAGACAACAAACCTACAGTACATCAGGTATAAAATGGTTTAAACCGGCTTCTCTTAATTATACGCTCCCACAGTTCATAGAGAGATCTGAGGAGGGAGTTTAAAGAGAAGTTAGGGAATGGTTGATGAAGTGTGCTAGAAAAGGGGTGGATTTGAGAGAGAGGAGAAAGAGCGAGAAGAGTCTCCTTTTTTGGTTAAGCAGACACATCGTGGCAGTTTGTACAGTGGCTGAAGAGTTATCATGTCAGTCCACTTCTGAGTTTGATGAGTCATGTGGAGGGAAGAAGCTTTTTGACTCAGACACTTCTGTATTTTTAAAGAGACAAAAGAACAGCAACGCTTTTTCAAACCTGAATGATTGACAGCTGGAAGACACTGATTTACGACCGCTGTACACCTTTATTTAGTCATTTCTACATGACTGATGATTTTGCTTGTTCTATTAAAAAATAGTAGCGGGAAAATCCGTTTAGACGATGCAGCAGTGTTAAAGGATAGGATTTTTCAAGTGTGCCTTAAAACAATAGTCAGCCAATAGTCAATATGCATGCATATTTGAGCAAAAATTTATTTAAAAGTTTATCTGAAGATAGTATGAGGCTTAAGCAGTCTGAGTTCTGCAGTTACAGTCTTTTTAGTAAGAAATTCCTTCTTTGTATCTCAGTGGATTGTTTTTCTGTTCAGCTTCAGTGGAAGGATCATAACAAAAAGAAGGAAATTGGCACTATAAAGACAGAAACTTTGAAAGATATTGACTTGTATTGACTAATTTGGACGACTGAAGTCTCATATTAGCTTCAAATAAACTTTTTAAAAATTTTGTATGAAAGGAGGACTGTAGATGTTGTCCCCATTGTGGAGGGATCTCTTATGCTGTTTTTCCATTAAATGGTACTGGCTTGACTCAACTCCTCTCGCTTTACTGTTTTGATTTTGTTTTCCATTACAGAAAGCACCCCCTCAATGTAGGGCAGGGTTTGCAGGGATGACCATTGCTGATTGGTCAAATACACACAACATAGCACACTCAACAGATGATACACAATGGAGACAGACGTTCTTAGTCTCTGTTTAATTTTCCTCCACTGCATTTCTCAATAATTCATTACATCCAATTCATGCAGCATTAAATACAACAGGACAAACCTGTATTGTTTTTTCTTCATGTGTGAATGCTGTGTTTCAAGCACGGCTGTAATTTTTTTCAGCTGAGAAGAGTGAGCAAGCGAGACAGACAGTGCAGTGGTGGTCAAGCGAGGAGAGAAAGCCGCAGTATGAGAGAAGCAGTATGAGAGAAATGACTGACCAATCAGTGGTCTGAAGTGTTTTCATGTCACCTTTTAGTATCAGCTCAATTTGCTTGGAACCTCAATGGAGGCGATACCGAAAAAGGTCGGTATGAGATACCAGATACCAGAGACCAGGTACCAGGTACTATCCACAACTTTTGCCAGATGGGAAACCAAAAAAGGCGAGTAGAGTTGAGTCGAGTTGAGTTGAGCTGTTACCATGTAGTGGAAAAAGGGGCTTTACTGGTCAGTATGAACAGCAATGATTATAATAAGAAAAACATATGTCAGTGTTCATTTGGTCACCTAACTATTGTTTTATGACGGACTTGAAAATGTGTGATCCTTTAAGGAGATGGCCAAAATTTTCTGACATTGCAAAAATTCCATCATTAGACTGAGATAGTATGAAAACAACAGATGTTACTACCCAAAAGTTTTCAATTGTTTTCTGACAGTACATACTGAGATTTGAAATCATGGATTTGTAGGCAAGCCCAGCAGCCCACACAGCCTCTAGTGCACTGTATGAATATCTTCTACTTCCAGAAGCAAACAGTGCCCAGACATACTGTACACACACCTACCTGTGTACAAAGGTTAGTGGCATTTCATACATGTCTTCTCTCACCGCGGCAATATACAATATACATGAACAAGCAACCAGCAAATACAACTTCTATTTCCTCAGTGATTTGTTGCATGACTATATATCCTGTGTACTTTGCCTTTGTGTGTATGTGTGCGCTCTACTAACCATCTCATTTCCCCATAGGAGGACTTAGTCTGGCTGTGACTGCATCCTCTGGCACACTCACACTAACATTTCATCCTGATTGTCTCTATCAAAGTAATTCATCATCATCGACTGAAAGACTGTGGCTGGAGCCTCCCCCCGACTCACCATCTCTCTCTATCTCTCTCTCTCTCTAGTTTGTCTTCCTCTTCCCATTTCTGCCCCCCATCTCTGGCTTTCCCTCTCTGTCTTTACCTCTCGCTTCCTCTCTCTGTGTTTCTCTATCTCTCTCATGTCCGTCTGGCTCCTGAGATAAACACAAGTCTGGCTCTCCTCACACAGACAAAATATCTATAAAGATGAGCGCAATCTCATGTGAACTGCACTGGTTTGGCTGTTTTGTCCAAGTGACCCTCCAGCAGAACATAATCCATCTGTCTCCCTCATTTTTCCTTACCTCACTTGTTCTTTTTCTTCTTTTTTTATTTTTTTCCCTCGCTACCCTCCACTCAACCTCACCAGGTTTCAGATTGACGAGCAGATTATATCCAGTGGAAAATGTGATTAATGAGTTCGTCTGAATAATGTAAATCAACTTAATGGAATTGAAGACACAGAACGAATAAGCGAAGAGGAGCTGGAGGGAGGAAGAGATAGAGGAGGAGAGGGAAGGGGAGAGGGTTGCTCAAGGTTCAAATATCCACTCAGCTAAAAAGCAACAACAGTAAGAGGGCCTTAGCTGATGTCACACTGGCCTTGGAGAGAAAAAAGGAGGATAGGCAGCAATGTCCTCCTTTTTATCCTTTCTTCTTGTTTCCCTCATTCTGTCTTCTTTTGATGAGTCCCTGGGGTAACCTGCCCCTCCCTTCCATCCAATCCTCCTTTCATCCATCCAGATATGATCCTATCCAAACCATCACCACCAGTAGCATCACCATCTCATGCACGCGCGACTCCACGTGCACGCAATCACAGAGAAAGCCTAGAAGACTGCACTTTACAGTCTGCTAGCTACAACAATGAAATCTGTGCTTTACTGACAGAGTTAGGGCCCCTAAAGACATAAGAGGATCAAGTTGCTCATCCGGTAACTTAAACCTTTTAACTGTTTGTGCATTTAATTCCACTGACATGCAATTTTTGGACAAAAAACAATGCAAAGGAGCTATCTTGTCAGACAATGCTAGGGCTTAATACCCTGATCAGGCTGGCTTAACAAAAATACTTCTCAAGAATTTAGAGACCCACTCATGTGGAAGGGACTTCAACAAACTTAGCAATCATAAAGTTGCCTTTCTTTTTGTTTATTTTTTTCACCATGTCAGGTTCTTTAAAGGTTTCAAAAGCTGATCTTTTTCCCTGAAACCAAACCTTTGAGGAGCCAGCTATTGTAAATGCAAACTTTGTCTTTGTGTAATTGACTTATCAGCTAAAGTGCAGCAGTACGGATCCTCTAGTCTGATTGTAGAAAAAGGATCTGCGGATTATTATCTTTACCTTAAAACTCTGTGTTAAACTAAATCTGTAAAAGAAGGATAACACAACAATAGGATAATTACCAATACTGCTAGTAGGTTTTTTTTGCACTTAATCTTACACAGCGCAAAGCAATACCCATCCTCGGTTCTTTCTCAGCTTGTATTATTTATTCATTCATTCAAAAAACAGGCTCCCTAACTGGTTGTTCAACCTGCCTGCATATGTGCAATCATGTGAAATACGGGTGCTTTGTTCTATGACATCTAAACAGATCTAGAGATGTATTTTTCTTATTCATTTAAAAACAATAAATAAGTATTATTAGACTCCATACGTGGAAAAGAAGTAGTGTCATACAATCCATAATACTAGAAACAAACAGGATTTCAGAAATACTGAAATCCAAATGCCCAGAGCTGCCACCAAAGCAACTTTCTAATTGTTATTTTTTTCTTTTTATTTATTGAATTAACTGTTCAATTATATTTTCTGTAATTTTGATCTTCCCAAATGTTGATTCAAAGCCTACACCAAACTCCACAATATAGTTCTTGGGGAGTAATACAAAACTATATACTATATTTTGAAATTTTAGTCTTTAGTCTAAAAAATACCAGAACCAGCCAAAACTCACCATGTGTAATGTCTGTGTATCCGTAAAATGTCACTACAGGTCATTAAAACCCCCCCAAATTTCCAAACACAATAATAAGGACATGACTTTGGTTTCCTATCATTCTGCTGTAACCCTGTTTTACAAGCATCCCTCCAGTGCACCTTTATAAAAGATAAAAACTTCAATAATAATAGACAGAATTTGTTAGTACCTGTAAAACAAATTTATATACTGTGCGTCTAATCATTTACTATCTTTGTTTCTTTCTCAGATCAAGTTGTTAATTAGTAGTCACTTCAGTTCAGCAGTTTCTGAAGGAACCAAGTCGGCGCAGCATTCCAGAAGACTTCATTCTTCATTTTCATTTTTCTTCTGCAAAGATAAGCCATCTGTGAAATGATGCTGTAGAGATTTGTTCTCTTGTGGCATATTAATGTGATGAATTAGAATCATGCACTGACAGGTTAGGAGACAATTACTCGGGATGCTTATGAGGTAATTTAGTGTAGGTTTTCAGGCAGATGAGGCAGCCTTAGACCCTGAATGTCTAAATATTTGGGATGGGCGGGGTATATTACTTTATGATTGGTGAGTAGATAGGAGAGCTGGTTTTCTGTCGAATGTAAGTGGAGACGCTCAGCAGCCAGCCCCTGTCTTGAATTAGCACGTAAAGCTTGTTCAAAGCGTTGTTTCTCTAGGGGGTAGAGCTACAAGCAGGTAAAAAGGAGCAGTCTGTATCTTTATATCATATTGAATCTAAGCCATTTTTTTGTAGAATCAATCCATGACATACAGGTATGACTGCATTTGACATATTGTCTGAAGCATAGACATGTGCTTTGCCCTTTGACACCATTTCTATCTGTCAAAAAACTGACTGAAACTGACAACGGAGGTGCTGACAAAAGTACTTGTGTGAATTAGAATGGCCCTTCTACTGTTGCCCCTTGGTGTGTGTTGACTGGCTGATGTTATTGGTTTTTGTTGGTAGACAAGACAACACCGACAGGCATCAGCAGCCAATCCCCTCGTGCCATAGCAGCATAGCATGTCTAAAAAAGACACACGGCTGACTTACAGGAGGAGGGTTGTATGAGGGGAGAGGTCAAAGGTGACAGGTTTCAAAAACAACAGCTGTCACGGAAGTAGAGGAGATTTTAGATTAAATTAACATAAACACTGTGTTTAACAGTAGTAAAATGTTCTTTTACACTTCTAGGCATTCAATAGTTCACTCTAAGGTAAGATTATACTGAGAGTTTAATATTAAATGAGTCAAATAAATGTCAAACATTGTATCTGTTTAAACCTTGTATTTGCATAGAACCATGTTAAAAACAGTGTGATGCAGACAGGATTCACAGATTTGAATGGTGTATTTACATGTGACTATAAGTGTCTGACCAGATCACTAAAATGCATGCGCTGAATCATATTAATCCAAATGGACAGGATCATCTAAAGCCCGTACAAGATATAATCTCTTTTTTTAAAAAACAGGATATGCTAGTACAGTTCATTTCATTATCTCTGTGATATTACAGTATCTCCAGTAGCAATTAAGCACAGTACAATATACTGTACTACTACGGTATCCAGCCAACCACATCTGTTTTACATTTTTCAGATGGGTCGGGATAAAATTGCCCTCCTAACCAGAGCCTGAATACAGTCTGAGGGAAATGACATAAAAATTGCAGCCACTGGGCTACTACCCAAAGACCTTTATTTGCAACATTTAATACTATTTTTAAGAAACCCCTGGTGGCTGCGCTCACAAACATGCACATATTGCACTTTAAGCTACACAAGTTAAATCCCCAGATTACAAAACAGCTCTGATTTTAGTTCTTTTTCTTGTTGCTTTTTATTCAAGTGTAACAAAGAGACTAAAAGTGTCATCTGAAGCCTTGGGACTATGTATGCTCCTTTAAAAGCAATACTACATTATCCTTTAACATCACCAGATTTATGTTTTCTTTTTATCAACACTATATAAACCAACAAATCACAAATTTATCAACCCCCCCCCTCTATTCACAGATAAGCATCTTACCCTCATATGCATGGCTTTCCAAGCATATAATATGTATTTGCATCTAGAGCTGGTACTATAGTGCTGAAGAGATGCAACAACAACACAAGCTAATCCGAGCAATGTGCCTCGGAGGGTTTTAGCTCAGGGGAGGGACTTAGAAGAGAGCGAGGGAGAGATGTGAGGGACTTAAAGCAGTCATTGTCCCTCCAGGAGCAGATTAACTATTTTAAAAGCAAAGGTGACGTCTATTGCTGGCTCGCCATGCAAGCCGGCCGACGCTCTCAAACTCCAGCAAACTCTGAGTGAGATGCTGTTTCTCTTTCTAATAGTTTGTTGCCTCCATCTCTTTTTTTTTTTCTTACTCTACAGGGCACTCTTCCCCAAGCAAATATGTCATTTGCTCAGTTTCTGTCTTTATCTTTCTCAGTTCTCTTGCTTCCTCCCTCATGTGCCCATTCTTTATTTTCTTCTAATCAAGTAAGAGACCGACAGAAGCTCACTGAGAGCAGTTCCTGCAACAATCACCACCGCCTGCGCAGGGAGCGGTGCCAAGGCCATAATGAAACACTGGGAGCACAGGGAGGACTGCCGATTAAAAGTTATTATGCCGCTGCAATGGCACCAATAAGTGAATGGGAGTCATGGGGGCTGTGGGGGCTCCATCCATAGAGAGCGGCATAAACGGGCAACGAGAGAGGAGAGTATACACCAGGGATACACAGGAGTGAGGGGGATGACACTACCGGAGAAAAGAGGGTGGAGAAACTAGGGCATGAGGGAGAAGAGAGTTGGGTGTAAATATGGAGGCTCCTTGTTAATGTGTGGGGGGTGAAGAGGGGTGAGGAGAGAAGGCACCACAAATAATCTACACAAGGGAGAAGTGGGATAAGTGCTAGACTAAAGAGGGAATGGGAGAGAGAGTGGTGGGTGAGGAAAGAGAGGGCACCACACATGCGATACACTCATGTTTACTCAAAGGAAAACAAAGACAGGGATGGCATGGAAATGCAAATAAATCCCCCCCCTTGCCACCAAAGTGTTTTTATTAACTCTAAGAAACAGCATTGATGGAGGAAGCGAGGGAAAAGTAACAAAAAAACACACACACAAACTCCAATCATCGCATGTCTCTTGCCTTTTCTTTGTGAATATATAAGAATGTGTAAACAACATTGTGGCATGTGCGCTATAATAATTCGCTGTGGAGTCATGCTTTCCTCTCTCCCCTCACAGAGCAAACTGGTCCTCTTGTGTGATCTGCATAATGCATGAGCTCTCTGTATAGATTGTCGAGGGAAAAATTGGGCACGGCAGTAACAATCGGAAAGCAAGCAAACTTTATGTATATGTGCATAATATGTATTCCTAATGAATGATTACATAAGCCCTCCGGTGCTTGTAGGAGTCTCTTCTTCCTTCACAGTATGAAGACATCCTACCTTAAGTGTTCACTGACAAGAAACATCCTGTTGATACACTCCAGCAATCCGGCACATAGGAATACCCTGGGAGCATGGCCGCACACACACACACACACACACACACACACACACACACTGAATGAACAAGCTGCACATGAACGCACAAGGCCTTTATGTCCCTGTATCTGTCATTCTTTCTCTCTCTCTCTCTTGCTTTTTCTTTCTCTCACAGTTACTCAAACACACACATTCACACACACACACACACACACACACACACACATACTATACCCATACCCACACAATCCAGCTCCGTCATAATTAGGCCATCATGATGAGGGCAACACAGAGTTAACAGACAGCCATTCATACAACAGAGCCGTGGAGTCTCCTCAACTCTCTATCTGGCACTAGCCCCAGTGTGTGTGCGTGTGTGTGTGTGTGTGTGTGTGGCTGCCAGGCAGGGTGGGCCCCAGTGGAGAGGCCTACATGGCATGACCTCAGCGAGAGACTTCCCTCCTCCAGGCCCTGGCATACACACACACACACACACACACACTCACAGTGTTCCCAGCGTTCCTGGCAGCACCAGTCTAACCAGGCTGCTCCTCCACATCTCTCAGTTACTGTTCATGCTGAGTTCCCCTTAATCTTTTCTGCTGCCATTTCTTGTATCCATATTTACCCCACAGGGAGCCATAAGAAACAAACAGTACACACACACATTGTCCGGGCAGATCAGTCGAAGACAGAGGACATTTTAAGTTTCAGGATGCCTTTGCTGTTCGCTACCAGGACTGGTTGGACAAAATCTTCTTCTTCTCTTCAACGCCTACAAACGGTTCAGTGTTTCAAGACCAGAAACACAAGCTGTGCCACTTTCAAGCATTGTTCAAATCATTCATACCGTATCTTGCTGCTTCGACAGCAAGAGCAAGAGCACCAGACTTTTAAGGATGCCAATGTTGGTTAGTCAGATACATGGTCAGTTGTGCGGTGAGCTCAAACCACTCTTGGTTGAGTTAAGAAAAGAGAAGCAAGTCTTTTTATCTTCCAATACAAACATTTTTCTTTCATCTATGTTTGGTTTGTCATGACTACATGTATTCTGTGTATTATCTCGGCAATATTTTCCTTTACATATACTATGAATCATTTCTTTCAGTGTGCTGAAGGCACAATCACAGATTTGCATATGCAGGAGACATACAGTACCGTTCTGTACATTGCTGATGCATAATTCATCTGCAATATATTATCTGAGGAAGCTAAATATTAGAAGTTTGAATCTTGCAAATTAAATTTGAATGAGGTGATTTCATATGCGATGACGAGGAAACACTCTCTGGATAAATATCCGTTTTAAGAGGCTACAGATCATAGTTTAAGGACAACGTTCTCATGTATATTTGATGAAAGAACGCTTTTGTCATGAAGACAGATTAAGAGGAGGAGTCCCTGTTCCGAAAAAATATGTACCAGATTTCAGATTTCAAACTCTCCGCACGACATCAACATTAAATTAGACCTGCATCAAGGTTTAATAAGGTGACTTTGCATGCTTAGAAGTGAAAACACCACCCCCTCCCCGAGAATATACAATTAAGAGAAGTTTGTGCTCAAACGAGAAGTTGGGTTGTCACGCTAACAAAAAGAATGAATTATAGATAACCTGCATCACCTCATCCAACCTCTATTTCTATTCCTCTCTCTCTCTCTCTATCTCTCTTTGTCTGTCAAAATGCGATGAGCTAAGAAACTCAAGAAGCGTCTTTGGGTGTGAAACTGTATCCCTCTCTGGGGGTTTCAGCCATTTTGTTGAATTTGCATCTTAACAACCTTTCTGAGTAATTGAAAAAGTGGTGTCAGAGCCCAGAGTCTTGATCTCTGATATGGTAATTACCTTCCATTTATGCCAGAGACTTTCAGGGAGTCCTGAGATTCAGAGGCAGCAGCTGTCTTTGAGCAAAAAGCGTAATGACCTGCATATGTCTCCCTCTTCTTGGGAGCTATCAAAATGCATTTGGCTGGGCATTTTCATCTGTGGTTGACATCTCTGATTATAAGATCCAGTAAAGTTGTCTAATCTTCTAACAGCAGCAGGGGGAAGCAGGATGGGGGTATGGGCGGAAGGAGAGGGGCAGACCTTTCATGTGGTTTTACCCCACTCTAAAATGGGTTCCAGAAGCGAGCGTGCTGCGTACACACAGCGCTTAAATCTGAGCTTTTGATGACATGCTACTGGTTTGGTGTGGTGTGTGTGCTGGAAGTATGTACAATATATGAGGATTGTTCATCAACGAAACCCCCCACCACACACACACACACACACACACACACACACACCCTGAGTCAGAAGTAATCCTTTGTTTTTCAAAACCAGTCAAACTAGGAGGTAAGCTGAGCAAAAGTATAAGCCGAGAATAGAATAAGAACTTTAATGAAAAAAAAAAGTGACTGAAGCGCACAAAAGCATTTATACTAACTAAATATTTAGCCATACAATATGTCATGCTACAAGCAATTAACTGCAACAAAGCCTTTGAGATAAAGCTCCTTCTAAAGATGCCATCTAAGACTTCCGCAAAAAGTCTTTACTGTCCAACATGAATAAGAGTTTGATCTTCGCAAACATATCTAAATACATGACAGCTGACACACATCAGCTGCCTGTAGGACTGTTGTCGAAACCAAATGGCTTTTATCATTCGATTCAGCACCATCTTTCATCTATATCCATGAACGCCAATGCTGCAAAACGTCAAAACAAATAGCTCAGAGGGACTTCTTCAAGAAAAAGAGGCCTGACAGATGAATATGTTTGTCTTGGGTAATGTAAACATCTTAGTTCAGAAACAGTGTGGGTGTTAATCTTCTGTATGTTGGGAAGTGCGCATGCAGAGATGCAATCATCCTACGCGTTCAGTAGACATCTCCTACATTCCTCATTATATTGTGTGATCTTCACAAAAGGAGCAACAGTGTAATATCAGGTCAGCAGGCACGGAAAAAAAAAACCCAACATTTCTTGCAACATCTGTCATCTGTGAATATACTTGATTGTGTGCATGCTTGACCTGCGACGCAGCATATGAGGCAACACTTTCTCTCATCACCACAATCACTTGATTAGCTAAAGTCATTTGTCAATTATACAGCTCCCTTTGAGAGCTGGGCCCACCACTAATCATGGTCCAATGTGGAGGGAGAGAAATGGCGGAAGCGAGGAGAGAATCAGAACGCGTTAAATGATCCATGACAGAGTTGTAGCTCCCCATTCTCTGATTTATCCTCTTTATGCCTTTAAGATAAACTATTAGTATAAGCTTCATCAGCTGCTTTTAACTGAATAAAATGCCCTGAATCTAGATTGAATATCAGTGAGGGTGAACAGGCTAAAAGGCTCATAAAAACTGCTGTGAGAGAAATTATGAAATGAAGCTTTTACTTTAAGAAAAAAAAAGAAGAAAAAGAACATCCTTCTTATTGAGAGTAATGGTTCCCTCCTTCCTCCAGCCTTTATGTCCTGTGCAATGTCACCGGCTCCACTATCAGACCAGTGGCGCTAATTACATACAGGACATTATCCCTCGGTATACATGTAAGTCTTCCTCTAAGTCCCAATCAATACAGAGTTTGTTAAAGAGCCACTAATGTCCATGGCTCCATGCTTTGCAGACACTAACGACCTCGCTCTGGATCCAGCTACGACAGCTGAAGACACCCAGCACACATTGCAATCAATACTTTCTCATACTGGCTCTGTCTTTCTGTCTCACCATCTGTCTTACTGTCTTTCTATCTCTCATACCTATCTTTCTGTCTCCCTTCACCTTTGTCGTCAAAGTTTCTTATCTCTTCCCCTTGTGTTAACAAAGATGCAATCTCTCTCTGTATCTTTTACCTCAAACACCCTCTATATCTCCTATCTTTCTATCTGTACCTCCGATCCATTCCTTTCCTATGTCAATTATTCACTCTGTCCATCTCAATCTCTTTCTCTCTGTCTCCCTCTTTCTTTCTCCTCTTCCACCCATTTTTCCCCCCCTCCCTTCCCTCTCTCTCTCGGCCTAGCCAACAGCTTCATTGTCCTTGGGTCGGGGTGAACAATGTCAGCCCACATGGGGCCCCAGTGCAGTCCCAGCCGAGAAGGCAGGGAGCACCAGAGAACACCCATAACTCAATGTTTCAACTGGGCTGTGGGATAAAGGGAAGCCTCACACATGGCTGACTATGTGGGTCAGCCTTGGATCATTTGTAGAGGAGGAGGCCAGCAACTGGCACCAGAGTCCCCCACTGAGTGAGTCTATATATGTGTGTGTGTGTGTGTGTGAATGAGTGAGTGAGTGAGTGAATGAGTGTGTCGTGTCCCCCTGCAACCCAGCAGCGAGGCCCCCCTCCAGTTCATCCCAGCCAACTATTCTATGGGAAACCTGCTCATCTCTCCGTCCCCGCTGTTGCTTCCCTCCACCCCCATCCTCTAGGCGACCGCACCCCGATGCCTTTGTGAGCACCAGGGACAAAACAGGGGGCTCTCTGGGGCCACCAATTAGTCCTCCCCCATGGGGTGACATGGCCGATGAATAGAGGGACCCCCAAACCGTCCACGCATATAATCTCAGCCTGCCCTTTGGTAGGCTGCACTGTCACAGCCACACAGATTCAACCTTGTTTTCAGCAAGGTCTCCTTCGTGATTTAAAGGCACAGCCCGCTGGTCCAAAAAAGCGAGCATCCGGATGCCAGTGAGTCACTTTGTCAGGAGAATAGGATGGAACTTGTTCTGCTCAATGTGTGTTCATCCTGGAAGGCACACAAGGATGGCTTTGGGAGGAGAAGGGGGAAACGTGGGGGGGGGGGGGTTAAGAGAAGGTGAATTTTTCCCATCAATCACCAAGTGACATAAGCAAGAATAGCAACTTGGAATCCATTACCAAAACAAACAAAGACATAGCAGGAGAGTCTGCAGCAGGAACCTCAGACAGGGGGACAGGCTATGTAAACTAAAGTGGTGATTGAGTGGGCACAGGGGGAACTTTTGAATGAGCAGCCCCGATTGCTGGTGAACCAAAACACATGTCACAGTGACGAGATGTCTCAATAGTTGCATTATCACTTGAGCAAGACCCTCCCCCACTGCTTATTGGCACTGGATTAGCTTTTGAGGGTTTTTGAATGCTATCTGATGATATTCATTTCAATATGAGCATTAACAAAAAGGGCAAATTTCTCCGTGCCTGTACGTTGGGTAAACCTTTTCATTAGTCAAAACTAACCAAAGTCGTTACATCTCAACTCAGACTCAAGAGGATTTCTTGTGAATTACTTAGCCTTCAACTTTCATCTATTCTAACATTCAAACATCCCTTAAGTCTCCTCGTCTCTTAGAAAAACAGTTACATTGTATTGACTTTTTATAGAGATTAGGCATGCAAGCTGCACACAGTCTGGCACTAACCCTCACTAAGAACACTAATACACAAATACACATACTCCAGGATTAAACGTGTCGTTTTCTCCTCTCACCTCTTCTGGACCAACCGTTGGCAGAGAGCTTAGAGAACATAACGCAAGAGAAAAGAGAAACAGAGAGAGAGTGAGTCAGACTGAGAGAGACAGAGAGAGGAAGATGAATGTGGGATATTTGTGGACATGACTTTTCTCCAGAAATCCTTTCTCCTGCTGCTAACCCTCCTCTCCAATGTCACTGAACTGTGTCCAGAGAAGCCGACAAGCCAGAACAGGTGAAGCTTGCACAGTAACCTCACAACTTCTTCAAAATTATAGCAGAGTCAGGCGTCATAGTGGCATCTATAGATCATGTTATCGGATTCTGTGCCAAATCTTTCCTAAAACGTATGACATAATCAGTATTTTCCATAGAAACGGCTCCAAATCCCAAGCAGTGCAGAGGTTTATCCAATACAGAGAATGTGCGTAGTCACTCTTCAGTTAAATGATCCACTCCAAAAAGTCATTATATTAAAAAAAAAAAAAAGCAGCTGAATACTCCCCTCTGAGCAGCAGCAATACAGAAAAACAGAAACAGAAAAATATCTACCCTCAAAGAGAGGCACATAGGTTCTTTGTTCATCATCATCAGCAGTAGTGCTCAGCCAGGCTATTTAATGCTTGGCTGGAGAGTCAGGAACCATTTTATCTTTGTTTCAGTTCACATACCTGAGGAATATTTTTCTATTCCCAAACACTGCAAAGGCAAGGGTCTAGAGGTCCATAATTTATGAACTACAATTCATAGCCTCTGTCTACCAACCAGTAAGCAGGAAATTCTTTCAAAAGGTTCAGACTGTTGTGATGTGAAGCTGATTGTGTCACTTAAAGCGTTTTCAAACGTTTTCTTTTCACACTGATATTTCCTTACAGTATAGCTAGTATGCCATCTGAAGGTGAAAGCTGCTGCTTTGTGGGTTCTCACTAAGAGGAGGTGGGGGTGCGGGAGGGCTGCGAGGCAATAGATCAATGACTCTGTGTTCCCACTGAGAGATATAGGAAGTACAGGGCAAGCAGCAGCCAGTGCCTTAAAATAGCTCCACCAATTGCAGCTCAGCTTTAACCCAAATAATGGGGAGTCTGGCCAAGGTCTGTGGAGGTCTCTACATTTTTGATTAGCTCGTGACCTCCGGGTAGAGCGGAGACAGAAGAGAGATTTCATACTGAGGAGATAGAAAAATGGGACAGGGTTGACAATCTGTCTCGTTCTGTCTCTTTCTGTCTCTGTCTGCGGCCTTGCCAGTCTTATTTGGTGTTTTGGGTTTGAGTGAAAGATCACGGTGTAAGGTGGTGATGCAGCCCACGCACAACAAGTCTGTGTGTGGGGGGTGTGATTCTTTGTCATCATCCATCATCACATCTGTCAGATTAGACCTACCTTGTAATGGCTTCAGAGGGATGTCAGACAGTCAAACTGGCACTGACACACACACAAGCACTCACACACACACACACAGTATTGCTGTCCACTTAACACTTTGTGTTCTTTAGAAAAAGAAACAACTCGACATCGAATATGAAAGCTTAGACAAACAAGGTATTATCAAAGCCTCCTCTTCCGAAGGGACAAATCCTGGTGGAGCTGAGCCTGAGTACACATTAAGATAAGATTAAATGATCTCAGTGGGTACATTATTAACAGAAAAAAACGCAATGACTCATTAATCACAAAAAAATGTGAGAAAAAAATGTTTGTTCAGGTTACCAGGTTGGTTGGTTTTTCTAAATATGTGACAGCACACAGTCATTTTGAAACCAATCATCCCAAGTCGGCAAAATTTACTGAAACCTTTCAAAAATGTTCCCCAGCAGAGAAACAACATTTTTATAACCATTATCTTAACGTAGCTTAATGAGAAAAGACAAGAGTCAGCTTTTCCCTGACCCAGAAAACAAAACAGCAAATCAGCATGCAATAAATAGAAAAACCATAAATGGAACAGTAAATAAAAATGAAGGAAATAATTAGAATGATGATGATTCTGGACAAGTTGGCTCATTAGTAGAAGGGACTTCAGAAGAATCCATCTCATTGTGCGGTGCATTCACCAATAAGATTTCCTTTGGACTAAATAGATAAACAGATTCAAGCGGAGAACTGCCTCTGCCATAATGAAGCATCCTCTCTTTTCGTCCGTCTCCTTTCTGTTTTTTGCCCCCCCGCTGTTCTGTCCGTTTTTTTATTCTCTCCCTTCCTCCTCTTCTTCGTCTCTGTTCCTTTCTGCACTGACCCTCCTCCCGCCCTCCTCCTCCTCCTCCTCCTCCTCCCTCCGCCTTCGCTCTCCTTTCTCAGGGTCAGTTCAGCTACAGTAACTAAACAGCAGTGCACCCTGTCACATTCCATCCAGTCCCCCTCAATGAGTGACTACAACTTTCACTAAAACAAACGGGCTTTGAAGGAACCCGCTCCAACAGCTATTACCATATGAACAACTCACTTCCTTTCGCACAATGAACTACCTTGACAGACCTTTGCTGGCCTCGGGCTGTCCTTCGTGGAACTCTGTTATTAATGGGATATAAAGAAAGGTCTGTGTGCAGGTTGTCTGCCCTGCTTCGCCTCTGCTCCGGCCCGGGTCCGCTTGGCCCCGCTTTCCCAGCGCTGCAATATTTACATCATAGGGGGTCGACGGAGAAGCGAAGACGCTCACTCACGCACACCTAAGTACACACGAGCTCGCAGCAGGGTGGGCATAAGCACAGAGAAAATACATGAAACAAAAACTTTGATGTGCACACACTCGCACACGTGTTCGCGCCAAAACATGCACACACTTTCAACTACAAGAGCACCATACTGTGCACTTGAGAGGCCAACCTCCACCAAAGGCAGATCTACTGTGTTTTCTCTTCTCTTTTCTCCTCATTTACCTCCTACTCACAGAAACACTCCAAATCTCGCAGCATGTCAACAGCTGCAATCTTTAAGAAGAAGGAAGGGAACAAGTGCTTTTCTGAGAAACATCCACTAATGCGCAGGAATTGTTGAGGTTTTTGACAACAGGTTTGTATAGAGTAAATAGAAAAAGAGCTAGGTAATTAGTTTGAGCTACCATAGAGGCAAAGAGCAACAGCAACAGACAAAAAACAACAAATCACACAATCAACAGAAACTGAATGAAACTGTTGTTTCAGGCTGCAGTGTCATCTCTCTCTCTCTCTCTGGGGACTGAACTGCAAACACAGCAGTGACTGTTTATTATCAAAGATGTCACCTTATTTTGCTGTCTTGTCTCACCCAGTCAAAATATCTGTTTGTGCACAAAACCAAATGATAAATGTAAATAATATATCCTGTGGAGACAAATCTAGATATTCACAGCCTTCAGGCAGGTAGATCAGCTTTTCTCAGCACCTGATACTTTTCTCTGCGTCTCTATACCTTAAAGGCTGAGAGAACAGAATCATCTGCCACATTCAAAAGAACTGCCGTATCGACTGAAACAGAGATGGGGGGGGAAATATCGTATGATTCGGTCGGGTACCCGACATGAGTTTGTTTGTCTTATCTATACATTTGATCTGTTTGGGGGAGGAAGTTTTGTTGAATGGCTCTTTGTGATCGACCACTATAGCTTACATCCTCAGCCTGCAGGGTGGGTGGGCGGAAATGCAGTCAGATGGGTTAAGATTGAACGCTCAACGACACTCAGAGGAATCATGTTCTTTTCTGTTTGAAGATGAAAAATCAGATCTTTAGTATGTTTTAAAAGCAGGAAACACAGAATACACCCCATAAACAGATCTACCTACACTCACTCTGACATGTCTTTTCATCACATCACAAAGAAGAACAAACTTTATATTCACCATACTGCCAAAATCCATAATAGAGTAAATAGTCCCTCTGTTAGAAACCGTGACTCAGTGTTCTTAGTTTGGCCGCACTTTTATGTTGAAATTCATGAACATATTGTAATTGAAAGGAATTGGAAACAACAGATGGTGTAACAAAGTGTTATATTATGTAGCAATATTGTATCGTACCTTGTTTTAGTACTCCCAGTTGAGTTGCGGGGAATGATAGTGCCAGAAACCATCAGCCAGAACAATTTACTGTTTGTGTTAAATCTGCAAGGTTTACCAATCTCATTGTGACAACGGCATTAGATTGATTAAATTTTAGATACCACCATTGCACTAGGGACGGGCTCTATGGATAAAACTGTCTATCTCACTCGTCAACACATTATTTTATATGATGATATGGGTATGTATTGTAATATTAAAATTATGCAATTCAATTTAGAAACTGTTTATACAATACATATTCACTGTCTTTTTGGTTGAGCCAGTAAAGTAAAGTTTTTCATCACAATAATGGAAAAAATCCTGTGCCAACATTGCTAACAATGGTCAGAGATGTTAGAGAGAAAATTACTTCTGTATAAATGGTATAACAGTATATTTCACATTATATTTGAACATTATCTCCCACCTGTACATTGGATTAGTGGTATAGGGTCTATAATAGGGCTGCAACTAATGGTTATTTTCATTACAGATTAATCCGCAGATTCTTTTCTCAATTAATTAGCTAATCATTTTGTATATGAAATGTCAGAAATTAATAAAAATGGCCCCTATAATTATCTAGAGCTCAAGGTGATGTATTTAAAGTGCTTGTTTTATCAGACCAACAGTCCACAATCCAAAGATACTCAGTTTACTATCATATATGACAAAGAAAAGCATCACATCCTTGTAATTGAGAAGATGGAACCAACAAATGTTGTGTATTTCTGCTTGATAATAACAGTATATTATATAAGACTGAAATGGTTAATCGATATATAATATGAAACCATTAATTAAGTTTCAGTTTCATTTCCAATTAATCCACTAATAGTTTCAGCTCTAGTTCATACAACCTGGCTGATCTCTTTTCATCATTAAATTGTGGTCTCAAGCAGGCATCTGACACTAACAAAACAAAGAAAACTTGAGTCAGAGAATCAGGCTTCTCACGGATCAGATCATCATCTGAGCAGAAAGTCATCCGACTCCCAGCACATGTCCGACCCACCGATACCTGATACACAGAACCCAGCCCAAAACCCTGATAGTAGATACCAGAGAGGAGCACATACGTAACCCAGTCTATAGCATTGCATGTCTTCACCCTGAGGTAATGTGTGCTTCCGTGTAGCTGTGGATGTATGCGTGACATTGAGAGGCTATAACTATGATATATATTTACTAGTGCATACATACCTACACATTTGTGTGCCTTTGCATGTGAGTGTGTGTGCATTCTTGAGCACATCATCTAGAATTTCCAGCTAACCATTACAGGGGCCATAAAAGCTTGTCCAAAGCTTGTTATCGCTCACATGTATTTGTTCATCAAACTCCACCATAAAAAAACCCCAGACATGGGTAAAGTTTCATCATCTGCCAGGTAATAAAATACACTATTTGTCCTTTCATACAAATAGCTGCGATGCAGGTGCGCTCCTCTATCTGTCCGTATGAGCGATAGCTATCAGTTAAAAGGGTAACCAAAGCCTCTTCACTTGTCGGGTGCCCCCCTTTTCTCTGCATTCAGCTCCTCATTACATCCCACTGTGAATAATATCTCCTTTTAGCTCTGTTTACTTGAAGCATATGGCAGGCCTACTGTAGTCAGCAAGCTGTTCCTATGACTTACCTTCCTTCTATGGTTTTGTTACTGCACTCTTATGACCGCATCAAATGAGGACGATATCTAAGCTCATTTGAACCATGAGTGGAACTCATGATAGCGGCTGTTTAGTCTAAAAGAGGAAGGCAGAGGTTGTTCTTTAGGAGCGAAGAAAGACATGCAGGGCAAAAACAGTATTAATGTTTCTATTGATTACAATCTCGCCATCCGCTCCTACACCCACCTTAAATGTAACACAATGCATCCCAGGGAATGAATAACCATCGCTAATGGCTATAAAAAGCTCCTGAGAATCGGCTAACGTTCTAGCCACTAAAATCGATATCTCCCCCAACCACAATCTTTATTTAATCTCAATATAGTGGCACAAGGAATTAAGGATGAAAAGCGGATGAGAAATTGCTCCGTGAGGACAGAATGGGAGACTTTGCTCATTTCGGATTATCCTAAATTGACTGAAGTGCTGCCACTACATCCTAGTACCTGTCAAAAGTTTGCACACTACAAGACTGATTCATCCATGCTGAGGCGCTTTGGATAAAAATAGTGCTACTCTCAGTTCTGTTGTGTCAGACTGACTCCAATCATTCGCAGAGGCTTCCAAATAACAATCAATTCATTAAAAGCATCTCCCCTGTGCTCACCCCTTCTATTTAGTTGATGCTGTAGTCACAGCCCAGGCAGTATTTACTATAGTAATTAGCCCAGTGTTACAAGCATGGAAATCACCGTGATGAAGGAATAACTATCTGACTGCCTCCAGGGTGGGACAAGCAATGAGCACACTCAAATAGAAAGTCACGCCTTATTATGCAAGTGGTGGAGGTAAGAAATACAGCCTCCCCAGGTAATTGAGGCCATATAGGCTGCTTCTTACAGACAATCACCCTGAACAAGACTGAGATGCTGGTTTGAAGTGGAAATGAAAATATCTGAAACCCCGCAGTGGCCTGCCCTCCAAAATCAGCATACCTCATGGTGCAGGAAAAAAAAAAACTATTCAAATATTAAAAAGTAGGGAACCATGAGTGGGTTACACTTATAGGTAAGTGAGTCGCTTCTATGAAATTTAAATAAAGTGCTTGAAAGTGGTACTAAAATGGCTAAAAAAAAAAAGCTTTTCTCATTTTGTCTTGAGCCCACAAGCGAAACTGCACCATATATACTGTTTGATGATATAGTCAATATGTTCTACTTGAAGCATGTAAGACCAAGGCAGCCATAAATAAATATAAGACAGAATGCCAGTTATGTACTAGATTCTATGGATTGTATTTCAAACCTGTCACCTAATTGCTCAGCTGTGTCAGGTTTATTGGTTTTGGTCTTGCTTTATTGAGTTCACATGTTTATGTTTATGTGGGCATGTAAGGGCCTGCAGGTGTGCATAAAAAGTGCATGGACCTCTGTGCGCGCGTGTGTGTGTGCGTGTGTGTGTATGCATCATTGGCAATGTACACAAATCATTCCATTTGTTGCCACATCCTCATTCTTCACAGTGTTGTAATGACATGAAATATCTTTGTCTGAGCAGCCTGTGCTATCTGTGACTGTTCATTTACCAAAGTCTGGGTCACCCACACTTAGACAGCTTGACTAACACAAGAGCACACACACACATATATACGTACACACTTGCAAAGACGCACACTAAGTCCTTCACCTGTTAATGTGTGAAACAAATGACTGCTGCAGCGGCGCCAGTGAGAACACAACAGCATGTCCCATCTTATCGACTGGCTGCATGAAAACCTGTTTGTTCTAGATAGAGTCTGCAACAATCAACCGGTCTGCTTGAGGGAATTCGGCTGGCCCTGGATGACTGTGCCTCACAGGACTGAACAGAGACGCAAATCCAGCGCAGCACAAGGGAAGGATGAGGATCAAAGTCAGGTACAGACTGGATGAAAACAATAGGACTACACCACAGGATCGACTTAACACTCCACACTCTCAATCTTATCTAGGTCAGAGCTGCACCATCTCCAAAGACTCATCCCACCTCCTCTCTTTGTTGTCATGTGTGGTGATGTAACGTACTGTAATTTTGCTGTGTAAACTCAACATGGAGACCAGGTAGTAGAGCCATGTGTTTGCTTTCTAAAAACACTCAGACAAAAGCAACACTACTCTTTCTAATAACTGAAGAGGATGTAAAAAGAAAGATTGTTTTTTTTTAATGACACCTCCAAATGTGATTAACTGTTATATAAACATAAACAGATGAAAAGCCCTACAATCTTCTGATATTGATTTAAATTAAACACAAAAGACAGAGTATCAGATAAAATTAATCGTGCAAAGTTGTAAAAGAGCCATTCCTGGTTTGTGAGAAGCAGCAAGGCCATGTAAATGATTTACGGATAGTAAGTCTAGATAGCCTCACCTGCTGTCATGTGTTCCTATCTAGTTACCAGGCTAGCTAGCATTACTAGATCTCATGCACCCAGTGTTAGCTCACATTTACTCTGACACAAACACGGAAAAGGAAAAAGAAAGATAAGGAGGAGGAGATATACTGAAGAAGGGGTGACTGATGAGTTGGCCATCATCTGTTTTTTTACCTAACCAGTCAAGCAGCTGAGAGCAGCAGCTTAAAGCCTTTATACAAACAGGGTTCAATACCGAGTAAAAAAACGTGCTCTATTAATCTCATCCAAAAACAGGAATAATTCTCTGCTGTGATGTCTGAGCAGTTTTGACTCATCAAACTCTCTTCAGAAGAGCCGGGCGCATAGCCATACCTCCTCCCTCAGACTCCGAACCCAATTAAATAATCAAGGGTTCAATTGCTGTATAATACCACAATCAATAAACAGAAGATTTGTTGGTTATTTGGATGAAATTAAACCGATCCCACAAGACACAAATACAGATAACGTATCAGTGAAACAGATGAGACAGTCCCACATTAGTTGAGGATGGGAGCAGATCAAAAGACACAGCATTTCAGTATGCAGCTGCTATGCTGTCCAATCAAACCAAACTACTCAGAGACCAAAATAGGCCTCATTGCAGAATTTTCAGTCTCTACACACACCCAATTATACAAGGGTGTATACATACACAAACAAGACGCTAGCTAAAATACATGCACATACCCTCACACACCTGCACAAACCCAGAAGCAATCACCTCCTGAATAATCCAGTCAGCACACAAATCAAAACCTTAACAGGTTTAGAAAAGCAAAGAGGCTTTTTAACAAATAATAAACAAATAAAAAGCCCCCCCAGTAGACTGTGATGAATGAATCAAGCCAAGCATGCTGTGAACATTATCAGAGTGGGGGATGAATGAATACATTATCATGCAATGCACAACTTCTCTTTTCCTGCCTCACAGCTTGTCTGTCTTCTTGCCTATCAACCTGCTTGCCTGATTACCTGCCCACATACAGAGCAACTTTTGTCCAGATTAAAGAGGGACGGATGGGGGCGAGGTGAAATATTATTTCTTTTCACAAGAATTCATTTTGAAAGGGAGATGTGTCGCATTTCTCTCGCTCTGTGTGCCTCAAAGTCTCACTGCCTGCCTCTCTTGCCAACTGTCCAGCTTCTTTCTATTACTCTCTCTGACAGGCTGTCTTCCTCTTTACCTGTCTGCTTAAATATCCCAGATTCTTCACTAACTCTGTACATTCCTCCTTGCCCCCTAAACCCTAATTATCTGCTTGTACTGGATATCTCCATCACTGTCTGTCTAACAGCCATTTTATCAGCCTGGTGCTCTCCCAAAATGTTCCTTCCTCAACTTGGTCTCATACACAAGTAATCTGCAATAGCAAACACATAAAGCCACCTGAATTCCGTTTTTTATCAGTATAGAAACATTTATTTTGAGCACATCGACTAACTGTTCACTGCAAAAGGTTCATGTTACATGAAGCATTATTAGGCTTCTTTTGGTCATCTTTAGGGGACTTTGAGGACTTAGTTATGGCTAAGGAAAATTTGTTACAAAGACATGAAGCATGACACAGAATGATTTGTCTTTTTCATTGAGTAGCCAAAAATATTATCTTTTCCAAAGCTTAAAGCAGCTGTAATTGATATCTCTACATTAACAATGGATTACATGACTACTTGCATATGAACAAGCTCACACGTAACTATTAATTCACCGATAATTATCACCTGACTCTGCAGATCCACTCGACTGTGTTCTGTGCCTGCTGGATGTGTAAATAGGAAACTGTTTGCTAAAAAATTCACTTTATCAACTTAAAATGTGATAATATGTCAGTGTTGCATTAACAACTTGTTTCCGCTGCCCCCAAGTGGCCAAAAAATCAGTTAATGTCAGTTTAACGTGTTTTATTCGCCAAAACCTAAAAACACGTGGAATACAGCACAAGAACCTTGGTCTCTGGTGTGAAAATCCTGTGTTTTATGTGTTCAGCTATTCACATGGCCTCCTTCAGGCAGCATTTATGTTTTCCCCAAAGCATATTTTGACAAAACAAATTAGTGGTATATAAAAGTATTTTGTAGGAGATGGAATCGCCTGTCTACCTGCCTGCTAGTAGTCTGCTTTCCTCCCAGTGTCAGCTCAGGCTGCTGTCACACCATACGTTTAATCAGTCCTGCAGCCCGGGCTGCTGAGCAGTCTCCTTGTGCTGACTGAATTGTGTGCACGTATGTGTGTGTGTGTGTGTGTGTGTGTGTGTGTGTGTGTGTGTGTGTGTGTGACGTGAGTGGGCCTTTGTGAGGCCTCCACTCAGCAGAGTGATGATAAGTACTCCCAGCCCAGTGCTCCGCATGAGCTGATGGACAGACAGGCCAAGAACACTGGGGGCCTTGTGGTTGGGCGTGTGTGTGTGTGTGTGTGTGTGTGTGTGTCTGTGTGTCTGTGTGTCTGTGTGTGTGTGAGTATATCTGTGTGTGGTGCTTGCAAGCCTGTGTGTGTTTCTTTTTTCACTGGCCACGCCACCAGACCATGCCACATGGCTGCAATTTGTTCATTAGCTATGTAATAAATGTACACACACACACAGAGGTAATATTGTTCCGAGTTCTGCCTGATTGGATTCTGAAATAGAGGACCCTCGGGGGAATCACTTGTAGTCTGCCAGCCACTGTGACCAGGAGAGGACTGGTTTCTTAACAAGGTTTGAAGGGAACTCCAAAGAACACATGTAGTCAGTATTTTTATATTTGCTTTAAGGGAGACTGTGTACATAAACTAAAATAATGTTGGTTGTGTAAGGTTTCGGATATTAGCGAGTAATATCCACAGCTTGAATGTAATTGTTTTGATTGCCTTCATATGGCTAAATGTAAAAGCATTTCCTTATTAGGTCTTGTGTTTATATGTCAGAATAACTACATGTCATTGTAAAGATTTACCAGTCGCCTGGAAATAATTTATATTCACCCAGGGCCAATTACAAGTAATCTATCATCATCATCACTATGTTAGATGAGCTAGGGATGGTTGTTACAAATTACCTGCTGTCTAGGATATCAGTCGTTGCTTGTTTGAGGTGGGCAGGTCTTGCCAGTTTTAGGGCCAACTCGTATGTTTGCATCACAGGGTAGAAATCGATACTAGATTATGTGAAACGATATCCCTGCTGACAGATAATTTGAACAGAAATGTTGCTATGGAGGAAATCCAGAAACATGGATAATAAACTGAATCTGTCTAGCCTCGTTTGGCCCGCGCGTGGAAACTAACAGTGGGGCTTTGGAAGAAGAAGCAGCTTGTTCCACATTCAGCGAGGCTTATAGCCTCTGGGAGAGTATGACTGCTGCTCTGCCATGAGCATACAGATCACCTTACACACTGGCTTTCTTCTACTTTGATGGCTGATGCACACACACACACACACATGCATGCCTGCTTTCACAGGATACTCAGGGGCATTAAAATGCCGGATTTGCACTCGCAGAAACACACACACACACCTTTACCCCATCCCCCACCTGGATTAATTCACCTGCTGCACCTGAGAATGCGACCGCTATGATGTCACCTGCAATCCCATCACTTCAAAGGCACAAAAGCACCTCGGTGCCATCATCACAAAGAGCAAACGCACCCTCTCACTTCCTCCTTCCTTTTGTCCTTCTGTCCCCTGATGGTAATTCCCCAGTAGAAAGTCCACACATGGTGAAGGGAGAATTACAGTGTACTCTACAATCAGGTATTCTTGGGTTTCTGCCCATTGGCACTGCAACAATGGCAAGCTTTCTTCATTCCTCTTCCCTCTTAGTGACATGAAAGAAATTGCCCTGGTGCACTTACATGTGTATTTGTGTGCATTTATGAGTGAGTTGATGTGTAATTGTGTACACGCATTTGAGTGAAGGGTGGTTCTGTGTTCTGAGAATCCCATGATTACAGTGCTGCTGGTTGGCTCCACTCCAAAAGCTCCCATTGGAAATGCTCACAAGCAGGGTATGATGTGATGAGACAAGGCGATAATACAACCACCACGGTAGTGCATGGTTAGCCATTAAAACACCCAAATGAGATTATGAGGTCATATGGGAGGTACAAAGCCTACAGCCAAAACAAGAGCAGCTTCCCTGAAAGTAACAATGCATGTTCAGTATTTCTTCTGCACAGCGGAGAGGAAATCTAAATGTGGAGGAGAAAGAAAATAGGATTGGAAAAGGAAGAACAAGAGACAGACAGATAAGTACAGAGAAATGAGGGTTGATAGCGAGAGGTACTCCTTGCCTTGGAAATTTCCATAGAGGCCGATTTCTGTTGTAATCCATCACTGAATAACACATGAATTCAGCATGATTTACCATCAAAACATCCAACTGAGCATGAAACAGGAGGCCCTGGCCCATCTTCCATCTCAGCTCACTGAAAGCGTTTTCCATTGTAAAGCAAGGTGAAATAACAGACGCTCAATGTACTGTAACACACTGGTGATGCACCAGTCCCATGAGCACACTATTCACAAGATGATGCCTACTGTGAAAATATTCTTCTGCTCTCTTTAGGAAACAAAGAGCGGAGAGACAGAGAGATTATATATATATAAGTGTGTGTGTGAGAGAGAGAGAGACTGAAAAGATGAACGCTCAGAAGGAGATAGAGGGTTCACTGCTGAGATAAAAATGGAATCCATTTTGGTTCTTGAAGCATACTCGTCCACGGTGTGAGGACCTGCTCAGTGTGTTAGCCTGCCATTGCTCTTTCAATCACTTCCCCTCTTTCCTATTCTGCTCTATTTCAATTGTTCCGCCTTCCCCTCACTCTGGTGTTTATACCATTTCCTCCTTTTCTCTATAGTAACACCTCTTTCCTTTAATTTCCTTTCCTTCCCTCCTCTCTCCTCCTCTTCCCCTCACTTCTCCTCTCTCTAGGCAGCCAGGCACCCCAACACTGTCTCAGGTCCTGAAACTATGGCAACGGAATGAGAGAGCAAGCGCTCTCTATGATTAATAGATGAGAGATGCAGTGCCAATCGCTGGGGCCTGGGGAGGAGGGACAGATGCACTCGAACAACGCCACACAAACATGCCGAGAGAGTACACACAGTGAGTACACACTTAAACCCCCCCCCCCACCATTAGCCACCCTCGGTGCTTTGTGGTGGTAGTAGAACACACAGAAAATGTGAAAGGGTCTGACATACACAACACACACACAGAAAGACACATAGACACAGTACGTTAAAGGCCGCTCCCGCAGAGTTAGAAGCAAATGAAGAGGTGGCAGAGTTTTCCTGATGCTTAACATCCACATGACATGCACCTCCTTATTGGCTGCCAACAAGCAAACTAACCACAGAAAGAACCACAGAGCAAGACGGACCTAATGAGTCCTAATACACTGCTGTCTCCACGACTCACAGCTGGCTGCTCTCACCTGTAAAAGCACAGTGGCAGAACTGGAACTAGGACATCATATTTTTACGCTGTGTATCACAGTTTACATCATCTGATCTGTAGTACAAGACTTGGCTCTTTTCAAGGCCGGTCATTCATCCCTCTCCTAGGCAATCGCACAAAGCCCTGATGCTTTTGGATTATCTCTGCAAATGCATTTCCTTTCCATTCCATTTCAGTAATGACAGGCAACCAAACTCAGCTGTGACAAAGGTATTACCGCATGTTAATGCAACATGTACTAAGTATTTAAAATAAAAAAATTTCCATGAAGAGAAACCTGATGTTTTAAGCTGATTGCAAATGTTCCTGTGGATGCGTTTTCATTTGGCAACCATTTGGCAAAGTTTGGCTCCTCAACAATCTTCTCCTAGATGGGCTGGCTATCACGTTCTAATTCACTTAATTTCTAACAACAAAGTCTTGCCAAGGAGCAACAGCCAAAACACCAACAGACACTCAGCCAATTCTGCCACTGGCAAGCGGCGCCCAGCCCAAAATAAGCCTTTTGCTTGGTCCTTCATGCCTCTGGCTTTCTTGGCATGCACAACACGCTCAATCAATTATGCTAATGTAACGAGTACGAAGAGTGGTTAATACATGGACGGTTAATCCAATGGATAAACTGTAGAGTCATTTATAGGGAGCTGGAAGGGTTAAGGTTAAGTGGAAGAAAGCAGCGAGTTAGAACAACATAATGAAAGTTGGAAACTGGAAAGTTATGCATGCATGTGTATGTGTGTGTGAGAGAGAGACAAGGAACAACATGCTGAAGCAAGTGATTAGCGAGTGATTACATTTTCAATGAGCCATGCTATATGTGGATAGAGCACACTGGACCATCCTGCACAGTGAGATATATTAGGTCCCTATAGTATACTGGATATCATTTATCACCTTCTATAAACAGTGGACAATGTGTTCAATTTAACTATGAAGGATGAGGTGTGTTGAGCAAATAAAGTGCTGGCTCTCCACAAGATCAAATATGCAAACAAAACTGATACCGGAAAACTTAGACATGGGTCTGCCATCTCATCTTATCCTGTATGATATCATTCGGTATGTTTTCTTGGATCAAATAAAATATTTATCAAATAATGAGTTCAACCTCTGAGGGTCAGGGAAATCATAACCACAAAAAAGATGAGCGAGATGGAGCAGCAAAAGGTTAAGCAAAAAAATGTTTATACAGAGGGGAGGGCGTTGTGTAATTTGTTATAGCAGGTTAGAATATCTTCCTTTTTCTTTTTATACCTCTTGAGTCACAACAGACTCCCACTCAATCTGAATCTACTGAAAAGAAACTCGAGTGCGACTAAATCAGCAAATGTGCCATGTAACACCTGTGATGGACAGTTCCATTAAAATACACAAGCTTCTCTGATTATGCTGACCTGTATTTCTACAACAAAATGCGCTAAAACATACACACAATCTCATGATTATCCTCTTTTTTTTTCTGTTTCCCTATTATAGCGGGTTTGTCATTCAGCGTTAAGGCGGCATAATTGAAGCAGAGGCAATTTAGAAAGATGTGGAATCTGGAAAATGGGTTAAGCATCAATAAATCACATCCAGATGAGTGAGAGGGGTTTGATGCTTTCTCGCACTCTAATTCTTTCAAAAAAAAAAAAAAAATCAGCCCACACACTGAGGACGATCATCAATAAAACATGGCTTTTATAAAATATGCATAAATACACACACTATTGAATGCTTGGTATTGACACTAACTGAATGAGGACCATTGGTTAATGGCAGCTGACCGGTCTTGTTTATAATAGAAGGCCAATTCATTTGAACAGGAGTAAAGCCATTTATCAATTATTCAGACCTACTGTATTCAGGCAGCATCTGTATCTGTCCTCAACTGGCGAAGCTAAATACCAACTCTCGCCCTCTCTTTTTCTTTCTCTCTCTTACTCTCTCTCTCTCACACACACACACACATGTACACACATACAGTGTGACAAATTCACATCAGTCACACACAATGCCATCCCCATTGCCATTGTTAGGGGATCGGAGGATCAAACGCTCCACGGAGCATTGCTCCAAATACAAGCAAGAACTCTGGTCGCCCTGCTATATTCTGCCGCTCCGGGAAGAGAAAAGGCAGGCTGCTGTCACAAAGGTAATCATGCTGTAATTCATGTCTCAGCAACACAACATGTCAGTGTATAAAGTGTTAATAGCAGGATTAGCACTCTGGGTTTGTGGTGTTGTTGCTTTTATGAAACAGTGTGGTGGGATTTAAAGCCTGTACAACATCTCAAAAAATGCCTCCAGGACATTTGAATGCCTTGAGGCGAATGTTGTAGGAGGAGTGGTGGTAAAAATGTTAAAGCATTCTGTTATTTCACATTCAAGATCTATGTGTTATACCTCCAGCACAGTATGCATACCGAGTGCAAAAAACATAGGGTCACAGATTAAAAAAAAAACATACAATAGGCATGAGTACAGAATATTTCCAGTGATTTCAGGAAAAAACTGATGAAACACAACACCCTTTCATTTCAGAGTTGGCATAAAATCCCTTTTTTTTTTTTTTTGTAAAGGCTTATATCATGTTTCCAAAACACCATGTGCTGCTGCTGAAAATCAGCTGACAAGAGGCACAGTTTGCTATGGCCATTCAATACTCCTTGGATTCACCCATTTGTATCATCACCCTTGCATGCTTCATAATCTATAACCCACATTTAGAGTTGTCAAATCCTTTTTTCAGCTTTTATCAGTGCGTATGGAAGAGGGGGAGGTCTTTCATAGTGGGAGAGGAGGGGAGAGAAGAGGAGAGGAGAGGAGAGAGGAGAGAGGAGAGGAGAGAGGAGAGGAGAGGAGAGGAGAGGAGAGGAGAGGAGAGGAGAGGAGAGGAGAGGAGAGGAGAGGAAAACCATTGGGAGTGACTGGGTGTTGGCAGTCAGGCTGCTGGATGTGGTTTGTGAGGCCTCTATCTCCTCTCCCAGCTTGTTAAAGAAACAATGTGCAGCAGCACTTCATTTAATGGCAAATCCACTTCTGAGACCAGGGTAATTTTGTCTCCTGGTCAGAATTACAAATATTTGATTGATCTTTTGGGCCAAAGCAATAGTGACCACTACGCCCCCTGGTAGAATGAAATCCCTGAACATACCCTCGCAAGTATATATTTGTGAAAAGGAGAGACAGAGAGAAAGTCACAGCTATCTGAGTAACTCACCTACAGTAAGAACAATAAAAAAGAATAATGTGCACATGTAAAATATCCAATAAATCCACATCAAATCCCCATGATTTAGATTAGACTTTTATAGAAAGAACTGAATAGAAGGAAAGGTTGTAAACACAGCCTGCCTGCGTCATTAATCTACATGTAAATTACTACTCTAATTCTGAATTTTCAGTCACATTTTTAAAAAATTGCTAATGAAAATCCCATCATGCTCTGTAATAATGGAGCAAGCGCTTGAGTGTTGGTGCGTTTTCATAACAAATCAGTCATGAATATGTTATTAGGCTCATAAAATTACTGCAATTTCTCATTTTTATTTTAGATCTACAGCTGGTAGTTTTGTGGCTGCAGTTTTTAATCATCTACTGAGAGTAAACGAGCTTTAAAAAACATCGTTGGACGGAGGAGTCAATGGACAACAGTCGGTCCGACTCCTGTAAGTTCCCACACAGCACATTTTCATATAGCCTATGCCACCTTGGATGATAGTCTACTGATAATGTTTTGCTCGAATTTATGCGATATACGCGATATGCAATAGGCCAAGATCCTCTGAGACTGACACTTATTTATTCCATATGGGTAGTAAACAGCGTAAGAGGGATTACGCACGGAACTGAGGTCTGTTTATATCGGCAGAAAATATTTTTCTTGTGGGAAAGCATCGCAGTCATCATTTGAATTCAGAATAGGCACTTTGTGATTTTCAATAACTTTCAAATTGCTTTATAAATACACGTAATCACCCGAAGTTGATAAAGTAACCCTGTGAGGCTTGTGCACTTGTCGCCCGGCAGCCTGCTCTTACACAGAAAACAAGCCTCCGGGGCTGGAGAAAGACTGTTACAGGCTAGAGGCGCACTTAAAGTTTCACATAAACAAATAAATCTTACCTTCAGCTCATGAATGGATATGCCTCGGAGTGGTTGTACGGCTCTGTCTATTAGTAATCCATGAGATATGGCTCTCAAAGCAGTTCAGACGGTGCCCGTTTCAAAACAACAATACGAGCGCTACTTTTCTCTTGCGCTTCTTTTTGTTACATGCCGCGCTCGAATCACACCTCTTCAAATCGGAATATCCATCGGAAATCCACACTAGAGAGGAAAAAAACGACGTTTTGGCTTTTAAACTCCCCTCAGGTAAACTGAACGGACGGAACCAACCGGGTGTCCCAGAACTAGCTACGGAGCTGAATGCAGTCCCTTCCACAAAAGCCGACGGTCATCCTATTTGGAGATGAAGCTTCTTACCAGACTGGAGCAGAGCGCAGCGAGCCCAGCTGTCACCCACCCGCTACACACACACAGACTCTCTCTCACACATACATAGGGAGGAGCTACGTCTCCAGAACGGGAGCTATTGTGTCAATGGGTGCCAGTTATGGACAACTGTATTTCTATTTTTACGCAGCGGCATTTCATAAGAATGCGCGTTGGAGAAGGAGAAAGCCTGGACGCTAATAATAGTTTCGACACTGGAAAAAAAAGAAAAAATGTCAAGAGGTGGAATTGAAATTCAGTTTAACTGGCATTATGTAGCCATGCAGGTCGGTCGGCTGGCTCTGTGTCATGCAAACTGTCACTGGTAATTTTGAAGACACAATAAAGATGCAGGTCCTCCTTTGTGCCACCCGCAGGACTACTTTGTGCGTTGTTTTTCTCCTCACTGCCGAGGCAAATCGGGATGTGATCAGGTTCAAAGCTTCTCTTGTCTGTTGTCTCCAGTCTCAGGGCCGCCTTTCCTTCCCTGGTGGTCCCCCCCCCCGGTCTCCAGTCTAGCATGCGTGCACGCACACAGAAACACATGCTTTTGGGTTTTGCAAATGGGCCCTCATATATTTAGCTCCGATCTCATCAGAGGGGGCCATCAGGTAAAGTCTGAAAAGTACAGCAAAGTTAAAAAAAAAAAAAAAAAAAAAGTTGTTGCTTAAATCCATGGTACATTTAGGCTACAATCTGATGTCAGTGGTTCCACACACCCACCCTCTCTCTGCCACATACACACACACACACCTTAGCCTTAAACCAAACCAAAATCAACACCAATTTGTCAGATAGAAAACTGCAAGCCTGCCACAAAACACAAACATAAGTACTTAAACGCTCTCAGATACACAAACATACACTGGCAGACATTACATTACAGTGCACACACCTGTGTAGACATCTAGATCATATATAGATATACAGTATATCAGCTCCAGAGAGACAAAGCTCATGTGTGTGAGACGTTGGGATTATCATTATACAATAACAGGCCACCTGTGAAAGCAGTAGTGTGTGTGTGTGTGTGTGCGTGTGTGTGACTGTGTGTCTGTGTGTAATGTATTTGTGTAATTGCGCTCTTGAGTAGCAGCCTGTCAGGCACCATTGCTGTCTTGTTACTGTAACAGCTCAATACAGTGCTACCTACACAGGCCCAGTGCCAAACACTATACTGTTGTTCCTAATGTGCTCGTGCCTGCCAATCCTCTCTTCATCTGTTATCATTTAATTTGCTTTAAAAACAAAACTCGCTTACCATCATGCAATCAAACCATCATGCGGGGCCGTGCACGAGATGGAAAAAGCATAGTCAGTTTGTTATTTTTTTAACATTCACTCAGGCAGATCTGGATTCTGTTTATGTAGTTTGTTCAAAAATATCTTATTATAAACAGACTGGGGTTCAAATGTGGTTGAGGCATATGCAAATCCAAGCACTTATTTGGCAATTAATTGCCTGAAGTGCATTCATGTATCACGTCTTACAATTTAACGTTTGGCAGGCTTGTTCGAGTTCAGTAACATCCTAAGAGAGAGTGCAGGTTTATACTGTATGTGCTGTTCACACAGGTGAATCATTATAGATACTGTACACAACACCGGTTGAGGAAAACATTTTGTGCTAACATCAATAGTCATGCAAATGCTACAAGCCTCTAACCACAACAAACTACATATAACCTTTCTGTATTTCACACAGCCTCTCCATCTTTATATTCTTTAATCTGTCTCTTTATCTCTCTTGCTCTCTAAAACTCACTCACACACACTTTGAAGTGGAAGTGTTGCAAAGTGTGGGAGGCGGGCAGGATATAATTCCAGCTCAATAATGTCAAGATACACACCAGTTAGTTTGAACTCTGGAAATATGCTCGTGTCAGAGCTTATCTCACTTATCTTGCTAAAGTCGTCCCAGGTGCATTAGGACTCTGTGTGTGGAGAAGAAGTGGTTGAAATGGAGCAACCATCACATCCCGGACTGGGACAGACAGAGAGCATGCACCAGTGACTTTTCATGGACTCAGCTCAGGCTTTTATATTCTCCTGACTAGATTACAGCAGCTCTTACAGTATAGCAGCATGTCCTCTCCAACCCCTGCTACTTGATCTAAAACATTACCTTTCCAGTGTCACAGTCATCCCCTGCTTATTTAACTGGCTTCTTGCCTTAAAGATTTTAAAGGAACTGCACTCGCCTTCCTCTAGACAGTTTTGTAGCAATAAAATCTTTATAACAACATGCAGCAATTTCCTTTGCCTGTAACATTTCACCTCTTGTCTCCTCTTTTCCCCTGTCAATGAAAAACTGCCACACCACAGCTGTAGTGGAAGAATTACTCAGAGCTTTTACGTAAGTGAATCTACCAATGAATTCATGTGAAAATATTCCATTGCAAAATTAAGTAGAAATACAGAAGTATTATCATCAAAAGTGAAAGTACTAGTGCTACACAAAAACAGCCCCTGTGACTGATACATTGTTTTCTATTACATTATTAGATTGTTAATACTGATGCATCAACATGTATGCAACACTTGTTTTTAGTACTTTCCAGACAGCTCAGTTGTTTAGTCATGTGGTTCCCAACCTGAAGGTCAGGCCACCTCACAAAGGTCACATGATAAATGTGTGGGGTTGTCAGATGATTAGCAGGGTTGGAAAGAAGGAAAAAGAGAAGTCCTGCTACACAAAGGTTAGACTCTTTTTTAACTTAACTCTCATCGGTAATTTTTTATGTGGAATATTGGATAATTGTACTTATTTGGGTCTTAAACTGTTTTGTTATTTAAATGACAATTCAAATCTGAGAAGTTTAGAGGGGAAATGTCTCTTTGGTGGAACTGCTAATAACCAATAAACATCTGAAAAGTGACAAGGGGCCCCAAATGTAAACTGCTTTTTTTGTAAGGGGCTACAACCAAAGGGTTTGAGAACCACTGGTTCAATCTTTACTCTTATTCTTAATCTTATTTTTGCATATTAATAGATTCTGTAATTTTTAATGAGGGAGAAGGAGTGAATTTCTTTTTAAGGATTTTAAAGTGGTAATTATACTTATTTGTGGAAAATCTATGTGGAAAAACCATGTCAGACATACATTATTGTTCCAAGCAGTGTTCCTATATGTCTTAAAACATGTCTCGAGGGGCTCTTTAAGTAAAAGTACAGACATATTATGAGCTAATTGTATATATCAAAAGTAAAAGTACACATCATGCAGAGTCTTGCTGTTTATACCGTTATACATGTAATTTTATTGTTTTGGTTTCACTGTTAATGACGCTCGTGTAAGAAATATCTAAGCTGGTCGCAGTGAAGTTTAACAACTGAACATACTGTTGGGTAGTTTAATCTGTAAATTGCATTATATTTTATATGATCATAGGTTTTGTGTGTAAAATCAGAGTCAGCAAATTAGTAAGTATGCTACAGCTGTCAAATAAATGTATGAAGTTGTATACAAGTGTAAATTCACATATAAAGTAATGAAAATTGTACTTATATTTGAGTAAATACCATATTTAGTTGTATTTCATGACTGCAGTACTCATCTTATCATTGAATATGCATGTATGTTTATACCTAAAGAGACATAATTCAAACATATACACACTCATAATCACCTTAATCAAACATCAATAGGTTTAGAAAATGCTGGTTAAGAAATGAAAAAACCACAGACAGCCTGCAGTGTGTCTGTAGGACTGGTTCAGGTCTCAGCCTGCAGAGTCACAGGAGTTTTGTTGTGCCTTTATATGACTATATGATGTAGGTGATAGGATGCCTGTTTGCAGCCTGCTGAGCTTTGTGTTTTACAGCTGGACCACTGGAAGAGCATCATTTGTTAAAACTGCCACTGCTGCTGCTGCCAGAGTCCTAATGGCTGCTTCTCACCTGTGGATCATACAGACAGCTGAAAGGCACAAAGACCATTTACAGTGGTAACTGCCATTGTGCTGCTGCAGGCCAATCACTGAATCTGTCTTGTACCTCTCCTCTTAGTACTTAAATGGGCACTGCAGCATGATCATTTTCCCCAAAGGGTGAAAAGTGGAGAGGAGTAAACATATAGTTACGTCAAGAATTTGTGGCTACCATACTACTGATTGCTAAAGCTTTCCATATGTGACTTCTGGGAGCCCGACAGCTGCATCTGCATTCATAGCATAGGCTGTATTCTGCTGTGTCTGTCATCTCATAATTGATATTCACTTGTGGATCATGCTGAAAACAGACAGGAAAATGGGGATTATAAGGATCTAGCCTAACACTGGTAAACAGCTACAGGCTTGAAAGTGATACTGTGGGTTCTCGGAAACAGTGTGCAGGTCCAGTACACTGTATAATGAGGCTGCAGCACTTCCAGCAAAGGAAGAGGGAACAAAATATTCTATTAAAGCAGAAGTGCTGTTACTATTACTCAGATTATGAATTACCTTATTACTTTTCTTGGAATTATAACTTAATTGTTTTGGTTGAAAAATGCTATGTCTGACTGTTCACTGCGAATAGCGCCAGGCCATTTTATCAACAGTTTGTGATGAATTTGGGCAGGTGGACAGTTAACGAAATCCATCTGCTGAGTTTTAATATGTTGCAAAGTACGCTATGAAATAATGTCAAAGAGAAAAATTAGTCATATTTCAGTAAAACTACTGATATTAATTAAGCTCTAATATTCACAAACACTGTATTGGCACAAAAACATCCACTCAACTACTGTACAATCACAAGATAACAAGAGCAATTGGAATTACTTGCTGCTATCATTGTAGATAACTATGAATTATAGACAGGTGTTTCTATTAATTATTAATGTTAATTAATAAAGTACTTATTGTGAATACTGTAAGTGTGTTAATACTTGAAATGTACTTGTAAGGTCCAGAGATACACAGAATTGTAAAAACGGTAGCACTTTTTCTCAGAATTCAAAGGTGATCTTGCATTAAAGGGTGAAAGTATCCCATACCATAGATGTTTGTGAGAAATTGCTATCTAAAGGTTTTGGACATATTAATACACTTTCCAAAATTAGGTACTTTTGAGTGAGTAATATGCAATTTATAAGCACCACTAAAAGTTTACTGACACACAGAATCAAATCAGCTTTCCCTCAGGAGAAACATTTGCTTTTAAAATGTGGAGCCCAGGAAAATATGCACAAATAATTTTACAAACAGGCACCATGGGTTCACTACTGTGTTTCATAGTTTGATATTTTCCTCAGAGGCCTAGGTGTCTCAGTTGTATGTTAGGCTTGAGAGGGAAATGATTTCATATTTTCACTCCTAAACCTTTGAGCCCTTGAGCCTGTTTCTAGCTGAGGTTTGTCAAATAATTAACCTGAAAATTGAACTAATATATAACTGAAGTCTGGAAGTTATTCAGTTAGAATTCATAGCTGTTTTTTTTTTAATTCCTGCTAATAATTTTAGCAGGATGGGTTTTTTTTTTAACAATTAGTTCATGGATCTCAATTTGGAATGATCTATTATATTAACCAAACCAAATCAAAATTTCATTAGCTACATTATAAGGTAACTAAAATCATGATGTCAGATTACAGATATAGCAGAAATACATGTAAACCATCCACATCCTGTCTATATAGTGCCATACTTGTGTTACAAGTCTTGTCCTTGACTAAAATATGTAAAAAGTACACAAAACTAAGGAATATATTTCTGTATTCCTCTGTATATATGCCATCTGCATGAGTACATTTGTGCGTGCATGCATGCTTGTGTGTTTATGTTCACTGTACATCTGATGTGTCATCTGCTCCAAGTGAAGTAGCTTTCAAACACCTAAAAATCAAGAGCAATATTCATCTGATCCTGGAAGATAGAATGTCAGTTTCAGCATAAAGACAGGAATATATTTTTAAAAAATAGAATAAACTGAGATAGTGTTGCCCTTGAGCAACTGAATAATGATCATTAGATGACTGACAGTCATCTCAGGGAGATGTCACTCAAACATGCACTCATATGCATGTACAGTATGTGTGTATATACACACATCTCAACACAGAAACACACATATCCATGCATACAGCACCCACAATGATTAGTGGAGCTTGGAATGTATCATAAGAAACACTGTAGAAAGTGACACTCAGATGCCCCAGTTATGAATTCAATGTTGTAAAGATCCTTCACCCACACACACAAACATACATATAGTAATAATACACACAGAGAGAGTTTGGAGGGGTTTTGTGTTATGATAATTAAGTATTACAGGAAATAAAATCCTCCCAGTGTCACAAGAGCACTCACATTTTTTAGCACCATCCAACTGGCAAGCAACACTTTCACAACATTTTAATTGGTCTCCAAGAAAATTCTAGTCGACTGAGTCTTTTTTTTTTTCCCTCTATCAGCACTACCATTGAAGCAGCGCTGCTGTTACCAAAAGGTTTTGCGTAGCTGATTTGTATTCAGAGATGACTGCTTGCTGCTAAACTTTCATACTGTTACATAAAGATCTGCTACTTAACACAGTTTTTACCTCTTAATATTGACATGTATCAGCAACAAGTAGGCAACCCTCCGTGAGTGTGTGGATGTTCATGTCACAAATTTTATAATGTTGTATAATCATTTATTATTGTTTAACCTGCTAGCGTTTATGCTGTTATACTACCAGTGGTTTAAGAGTCCTTTATTTGACTATCTAGGCATTACGAAACCATCTGTAAACCATGTTCTAAGCTACTATCAGTGAACATGCTGTAATATGAAAATGTGATGATATAATGCAGGGATATAATGTATTCTCCCTTAGTCCCCACAAAAACTGTATTCACATCCTGTCATCAACATATAGTCAGCCGTTGCCAAAAACGTAAAAGCCTTATTAGAGATGAGATTGGCTGCGAGTGTAAACCAGAGACATCTACGTCAGCATATATATATATACTCTGTGTGTGTGTGTGTGTGTGTGTGTGTGTGTGTTTTTGTGTGTGTGTGTATGTGTGTGTGTGTGTATGTTTGTGTGACCTGTAATGGTAAAATGATGTAAGGCATGGCTAAGTAAGGTACAGTAAGTCAAGTACTGTAAGACAGACCATGCTTACACACACATACACACGCGCACACACATGCACACACGAACACCAGCCTGCTGGGCCTCGCCCCAGCCAGCTTCAGTTTCCACTGTGCATCCAGGTTTGCATGAAAGCCATGAATAAGTCAGCATTTCTGCATGATAGGTCTGTAACTAGGAGTGACAGTTAGAGAGCATAGTCTTTTGAATCTCAGATGAGACTCAGTGTGTGTGTGTTGGGTGGGAGGGGGGGCTGAGTGCTTGTGCATATGAGCTTATGTCCTGCCCTCTTCCCTCATCTACCTCACAAATGGACGTCATGCTGCTGGAAAAAGGTTGTTGACGTCAGTTGCAAATGGAGCTGTCAGGTGGAAAGGGAAGACCTCGGTCATCACATAACCAAACAGCAATATTTCAGGATTTATTTTTATTTTTCTGTGGTAAAATATTAGAAACTCAAGGTTCACTTACTACCTTTTTCCTCCTTCACTAAAGATGTTACCATGTGACCTAAGTATAGAACTTTTGATAGCGTGATAACAAGTGGTTTGTATGTATATCATATATATTATTATATATAATATCCTGGTATTGGATTTGATATATAGATATGTTAAATTTCCCTGAGAAACATTACCTCTAGTTTTCTCTTTTCTACATTTTTTCCATGTTGTTGTTTGTTTTGTTTACTTAATATTTTACCTATTCATTCATTCACTTCTGTCAGAGCTTACCTATTCATGACTGCATCCATCCTGATGGTGTTGATTTGTAAATTGCTTGTTAATTGTTTCGTCCGTATGGGCTTTTCTTGGCCTTGCTTCTACAAGCTTTCTTCTCACAACCAAGGACAGCCCAGTCGTAGCCTGAAGCTGGACAAACTGTGGAAAGCTAGCTTTTGCCTCAAGTGAGCTGCAGTTTGCAGCACATTTCAACTCCAGTCTAAATTAAAAAAAAAAAAAAACCTTAGTCCAAGGCCAGACCGGTCTTTGCTGCATCTCATCTGATCCTGGCCACCTATATAGACTAGGCAAGCCCCCATTCCAACTAGCTCCTGGGCTGAACTTCATCCATAACCCTGATCTATTTCCAAGCGACATTGTACACTTTATCAGGCAGTCAAGACTCAATTTCAGGTGATACCAGTTTGACTACCAGTTCCAGTAGTTAGAAAAATGAAAAATGAGAATTAAAATTCATTTTTCCACCTACAAGGGAGTCATGGAAGGTATATATCATTTGAAAGTGTGAAAATATTGTATCTACATTGAAACAGCATGATTAAATGTTGGGGTTTGGGGGGTTTTGGTCAACAAGTTTGTCCAATTTTATATTCTATCCCATATCTTTGCAGGAAGCATAGCTTACCTCTGTCTCCTTGGTCTTGTCTACGTAAGCAAGCACGGTATTTATGTACACACCATGGAAGTACAGTGTACCTTTACTTGTTGCACTTATGAATGCATATCAAGTGTGGGGCGGAATCGATTTTATGAGGAAATGATGCTGCGGAGTACAGTATCAATCGGAAGAACTACAGTGGCATACAAAGTGGAAACAGATGTTCCCCTGACATTTTATATTATCATTCCCATCTTCATCGCAGCTGTTGCTCCAGATCCAAAATCTAGATCCTGAGTTGACCCCAATGTCTGGAGCTTTTCCCTGAGCTCCAGGTTTAAGTCTACCTGGGTGGGTGCAGCTGATTTAATGACATGTACACACAGTCCCTACTGAATAAGTCATCCAGCCACCGCTTACACACCCATAGTGCTCATCTATTTTTCAGTCCGGGGCATCTTTCTGTCTTTCCTTCTCACTCACATTATGTCTGCATGTCTATCTCTGTCTTTGTCTCTTTTTGTCTGTCCCCTTGCAGTGTGTAAATAACTTTGGCTTTATAAAAGCCAATGAGCTACATATTGTGTTATGATTCTTGTCTACTGAGTCACTCTGTTACACTATCTTTGACATCTGCAGGGGATGTTTCCATTGAATTGTCTCAGTACTGTGGTTATTTGGGGGTGAATGAATGGGGGTCCATGTAACAGTATAGGAGGGAAAAGATTTAATTGCATTTGGACTTTGAACTTGAAAAAGTACATTTGCATTCACTACAGGCCTTGATAACAGTTGGATAACTCCAGAGGACGTTGGAGGCAATTGTCAAAATGATCTGCTTCCTGTTAATTATCTCTTGATGTACTGTAGTTTTTATTCTGTTTTATCCACAGTGGTACAGTGAAAGCACGTTTAGAAACATACTATTGGCTACTTTTTTACGGTGTCACTGGAGAATTAATGCCATTATGATCAAGCTCTTTGCGTTCCTCCACAGACAGACCTTGGCTTTGAACTGCTAAATGATTGATGGGTGAGATGAAAGTGAATGTAGGTCACCATGGGTAAGGGTTGACAGAAGCAGCATAAATCAGACAGGGATAATAACCAGATATCATGGAGGATAATGGCCCAACCAGAGCCTATTACAGGTATATTCAACAGCCGTAACAATCTGCCATAGCCACTAAATGTTGGATTGCACATTTTACTATTAACAGATAATGATGTTGAAGAAAATACAGTGTTTAGTGGTTTAAACGTGATGGGATTTTTGTTTTGAGGTCAGGTACAGTGAAATGTACTTAACAAATAGCATGATATTCACCTAAATTATATATCATACACATGACTAAAAAGTATTTCCTTCATTACTTGACTGATATTTAATGTCAAAAATAACAATACTTTCCTGTGAAAGTGTTTTTTAACCTACAGCGTCTCTACACTGTGTATCTGATATGTTATCAGGTGTGTGTTGCTTGAGAGAGACGTCTTCTGGATGTCTGCTCTGTGATCTCTGTTTAAATCATGTTAAAAAAAATCGTCTCCTCATTAAGCAAGTTCAATCCACATCCTCAGACAGGAGGAGGCAGCCAGGCAAAGAATGATGGCAAAGAATCTGATGATGAAGAGACCTGAGCTCAAACACAGTCAAAACACATCTAGGCGAATGTAGCTCAAATGCGTGTGAGTCAATGAGTGTCTTGGTGCTCGGAACAAGGAGAGCTCTATAAAGAATACATGCGCACAACCTTGTAGATTTCAAATCAGATAATTAAGATCCAATATTGAGTTTTGAGTGGGATAGTTGGATGAAGATAGAACTCTTGCTGAAATATTGAACCATCGTGTTAAAATGTTGAACCATGTGCTGTTTAAAAAGTGAATTAAGTGAATGAAGTTTGCTCTGATTCGAGGCAGCTGTCGTGTTTTGCTCAGATGGCTGAAAGATTTCCATTTAAATTTGAATGACACAGAATATGAAGACACCAAATCGTCACCTCTGTTGCTCACTTTAGTCAATACCCATACATTATTCTGTTACAGTACATTGTTGTGTATCATGAAATATTAATGATGACATAACATCTATATTGCATTACCACTTGCCCTAGATTTCAGCTGTATTTTTGACACACATTAGGCTGCGCTCTAAGACTCACAGTACACAGCTAGTCCTCTCCTCTCTTGCTAAAAACTCACCAGTGATTCTCCCCTGAAAGAATTTGGTTCATTCTCCAGTCTGTCTCTGAAAGCAGAGTGCATAGTATCTCTGTCGCAATCTAGAGATCAGCTGCAGACTCAACAAAAGGTGTCAGAAAGAGGGACCCCTGAGTTCTCTATATCTGTGAGAGAAAATGAGGGAAATTTAGAGGGATGCAGGGCAATCAAAAGAGCAAAAAGAGACAAATAAAAGGCTGAGAAAGAATAGAGAACTGGGGAACAGATGGAGAGAGAAAAAGATGGGAAAATCATAAAGGCAGAGTCAGATGGTGAGAATAGGGAAAGGGTGAGGGCCATAAAGAGCTAAAGCTGGTGTCAGGACTAAAGGGCGAAGGGAGAGGAGAAAGTTCTGTTGTCAGCACAGAGAGGACGGCAGGTGATGGAAGGATAATGACAGAGGGAGGAGCCTACTTGACCTCTGCTGACCTCGTCCTGGATCCGGCTGCTGGGGAAAAGTTGAAGGAAGTGGGCGCAGCAGCAGCTCTAATGTGATGGGATATCCTGCCGCCTGCCCACTAACCCCTCTTCCTCCGACGGTATTGTCTGTTCCCATCGTTTCACAGTCACCTCTGCAGGATGAGGCTGTGCTCAAGAGCAACACAAACACACAGGAGATACACTCACAGGCACCTCATGCAATGACGCACACATGTCCACGTGCACGCGCGCACAGATGGATACATGCACTGATGTACGCAAGCCATCACACATGCTGACAGCCAAAAACACACACACACACACACATAAACACACCTCCAGTTGACTCAACAACACTCACAGCCAAGGACGCTTTCACTCAGGTCACCACATTAAGCAGAAATGAAGGACAGTGTTGAAATTGTAGTACAGAGGGGAAAGATAGGGTGGATTACAAACACAGAGAGTCTGCCAGAGGTGGCACTAACAAAAACAATATTATCATGCAGTGCAGTGCAGCTGGTTTGGTTTACTGAGTGCAAATATAGCCTATTATCCCTCTCTGTGCAGTTTTACACATATTCACCAAAATGAAAGCTTATCATCTGATGAGTGTTTAAAGGATACACATAATTACCCTGAGATGAGACTATTTATCATTTTGTGATTACTGAAGCCAAATGCTAAACGGCTTGTCTCTTGAAAAGAACAGTTGTTTTATTTGCCATTATGCTTCATTATGGTTTTGTTACACATGTCCCTGTCTGTCAGACAAAGTTCAGCAACTCGTGGGTATTTTCCCCCTGTGGAAAAAGCTGCCTAGCCTCAACCCCACCCCCCACCCCCTCCCACTCCCCCCCACCAACCCATGCGACATCAAAGCATGACCACAGTGAAACATCAAGCCCATTTTGGCATTGCCCTCCTACCTCCAGATCCAGTAATTACAGCTCATACGAGACATCAACATTATTACTCGTCAAACCACAGTATAATAATACCACAAAGCACTTCAAAGAGACAACTCACATTTCAAGGGAAAAATAAAAACTCATGGATTATGCATAAGGAAGGATTGATTCAACCTTCCAAAGCAGCTGGGGCTCAGCTCATGTTATCTGGAGCGAGACCCAAACTTGATAATCAAGATTTATGTTGGCGTAATTTGAAAATAAATTCTACATGATTGTTAAAACTGAGCAGAGCAGACCAGTGGTTTGGGGTATTTTCTCTCCAGCCTGTTTTTTGCATTTGCAATGCAGAGCCTACCTCACATGTAACAATAGGATTATGCAGCAGCCAAGTGTGAGTTCAGACCGTGAGGTTAAATTGCAGCGCCTTGACAGATACAGCAGCCTCGCCACCATTGATTTTTTTATATGTTTCAATACTGCCCTCTTGTGTCTCATGTTTACAACAGTATGTGAATAATAATAATAATAGTAATAATTCCATTCTTTCAATTTTTCATTTTTCTTCGTTATGTTATTTCCTCTCCCTTGAAATTATATGAAAATATAAAAATCATCATCAAAAAACATCAAATATCAAGAAGCAGCTTTACTTATTTTTCACCCAGTTTTCCTTTAAAAGTGTTTCGTGTTGCTATTGCTGTTGGACAGCAGAAATCAAAGATATGAATCAGTGTTTAATGTCAAATATACTGGCAATAAAGGCAAATACAATGTGCATCATACTAAAACTCAGCAACAGTTGACTTGGACTGGACATGAACTGTGTAGATTCAAAGTCTATTTTTTACTGTTATTATTTAAAAACTATGCTGACTTTGCCCATTTCCTTTCCAGCTTAACAATCTTGCAGGTTTTGTTGGATGCTGCCAAATATATCTTGGATCATGTGCAGAGATGGTCAGATATTTTACCAAGTTAGGCTAAAAATACATGATGCTCACTGTAAATGGAAACTAAACCTTCAGCCGAACTTTATCACAGTTATTTCCAGTGTCATTTGAGTGAGTTCTTTCTTTTTCTTTTTTTTTTGCGGTGTCTGCATCTTAGTATTTCTAGCAAGTATGAGGCTCTCAAAGAATTCAATATCACACTGAACAGCAATATCCTTTATACACCAGAATGAAAAGGATTATTTCTTTTCTTTTTTTTCTGTGAATGTTGCTCAAAGTCAAATTCACTGGTGGAAAAACAGAGATAGTAAAGCAAGATAGGATGACAATATTACACCAGGATGGATAGTTTGTGTGTGTGGGTGTGTGGCACAATCCTGTGCGCAAGAGCATTGTCAGTTTTTTTACTTCGAGTGCACATAAATTTTACCAGTGGTGAGACAGTAGTCGTGCACGTGTGTGTCAAACATGAAAAGCAATGCAATATTTAACACAGTTAGTGCACATTTAGCACTTTAATAATGCTGTGACCTACTTCCTCAACAAGAAGTCAACAGTTTCATCATCACCGCCATCCAACTGCCATGACAATAAATGTCGCCAACGTTCCCTAATGTCAGTGACATGTCAGCCATTTTAATTATTCATGGAGAATGTCTGTTCTATTTATCTCCACATGCTTTAATTGGGTTTGAAGCCTAAACCCCTATTCACCTCCCAATTTAACAGAATTTCGCCCATTACAGTGAGGCTCGAGCAGAATTTGTGGAAATACAGTGCAAATATTTAGAAGCAAGCTGGCAACTGATTATATGTAGAATATATCTATAAAATTGTACATGCTGTATTCATTCTGTGTTTATTAAATGTGATCTTGCAATGAGGGAGTTTTATTATGTTTGTGAGACAATGACAACCATTCAGATAATTTAATAAGAGCTATTTGTCATGTTTTTTGTGACCAAAACAGTAATAATGCAAAATCTCTATACATGCTTATATCTAAGATGTAAATAGGGGATGACAAACAAACAAAAAGCATCAATTACTATATGCACAGATTACAAGAGTGTGAATGTCGGTCCAGTCAAACCACTTCAGACTAGTCAAAGTAAACTGGGATCCAGTGCATTGAGCAACAGTGACACTCAGTGGTTATTCAGATTTGATGCAAGGACTTCAAACACATCCCACCTGCTCTCTATCCTTCATGTCACGGTCACGGAAAACTGATATGATGTTGCCGCTTACAGATATTCTCTGACAAGATTAGAGCTCGGTCAACATTCATAACCCTGTAAATAACTGTGGAATATAATTCATCAACACTAGAATATTGGGAATTGAAAATAAACCTCTGTCTGATATTGACCAACATTTTATGGCCCTCAACAAAAATGAAGACTTCATAATTTATAGCAAAATATAATTGCCTAGATAGAATCCATAAGGAACACTGCAAGTATAAGGCAGTAGGCAAACATATTTTTCTACAATCAAACAGATGATCAAAGTATGCACATTCAAACAGTATGTCATGATTGCACATGAAAGAGTGATGTTTTCAGTGCCCGATGGCACAAACAGCACTGTAGCTCTGTTACTGCAGGCCTCTGATAAACATCATCATGGAATATATAGTTTGCTGTGAAATACTACACACATTGATATATTTGCTGTATGATTTATAAGAGATGTTGTTATGGTTAAAGAGAAACTGCTTACCGCTGGTGGTTTAACCTCTCATATGACTGCAGTGATGTAGAAGTGTACACCAAGGTGCGTCAGTACAGTGTGACATCACTGGGTGAGATGTCTCAGTCAGTTTCCACATCTCCACAGTTCTCATTTCAAGCATGCTGGCAGCACATCTAGACACCTGGAGGGTTCAGTAACAGGAAGTGGTTGCAAGTTAAAGGTAGTTAGATAAATTGGCAGGGCTCATAAAGTCTAGGTCTATATATTGGCCAATATTATCTTATTGCTCATATATATGTATCTGTGTACTGTATATGCTGGCCAATAAGTAATAATACATTGCAAACATAACAAATACGTTTAAAGGAATTTAGAGAGAGTGTCTCCATTGCATAGTTTGTTGATCAAAGAGTAATGGCGGGTTTGTTTTTCAGTTGTAAGGTCATAGTTCTTAAAAAACAAAATTAAAAGATCTCTAGTCACGAGTTTATGAGAAAAATCACATTTCACTCTCAAATATCGGTATATTAGCATAAAAAATCCAGTATGGTCATGCTCTATTGGAAATCTATTAAATTAAGTTGTTGAAATTTTGTAAACATTTTGAGGACACTGGTAGACTTCAGTAAACTATAATTTACATTTTCCTGGCCTACATTAACATTTTAAAGATTCATTTGAACAAGGCAGGTCCAACATAATGTAAAAACAACTTACAACATGTAAGTAATTACACCACAATTTATTGGGAAAGTCTGAGTGTCTCAACAACGGCCAGGTCGTGTTGTCCTGTCTGACAACAACTGAAACGTCGGTTTGCACTCACAGCGCGACTACAAGGACCATAATGCATTGCAGCGAAACAGTCATTATCATGACACATCTTCAACATTAGGAAAAGCTTCCTCTTATGAAGCGTTTTATTTGCTAACCTTGGGGAGAGGTTGGCTCCTTCTTATGGTTAGTATTTGAAAGTTAAATAAATAATCGTCCTGGCAAACAGAGGTTGTCGGACACTAAATGTGTGCAGTAGGTGCTCTACAGCTAGCTTTGTAGCTCAAGAGCTCGCTAAAAAGAGAGCTTCACAAGCTAGTGCGCGCTAACGCTAGCTAACTGAGGAGACCGAGTACCTAACATTTAACGTTACTTGGAGAGCTAAATTTCTCAAAGACAGCATCTGAAAACGGGGTAACTGTTGTCTATATATCAACAGGACTTAGCACAAAGTAGCAGCACAAGGTGAGTCGCTAAATATCTTGATGTAGCAGTTGTGTTACGGTGTTTATTTTTTTTATCCAAAGATGGCTAGCTTAACTTGACAGCTAAGTTACCGTCATGATTCAAGGACTCGAAACAGGTAACTTAGATAATGTATGAAGTGTATGTTTAAAATAACTGAGCAACTCAACTAAATATGCTTTTCATCTGAGCGGGTGGCACAACGTTAGTCAGATGTGTTGTCATTAGCGATGTTTTAATGCGCTGGCGTGTGAAACATTATCACGTGAGTTGCCACAGCACAGGACACATAACTCATTTTCTCCAGTTATAAAATAGCCTAACGTTACTGCTGCACTCTGTGTTTATGTTGTAGGCCAAACTTTGGCACCCAATGGCCTGTTTTCCCACTTACTGAAGAGATGTTATTTTGCGATGTAACGTTAACATAACAGTTTCATATCTGACTGTTGTTTCTTGCTAATACATCGTCTGAACAGCAAGTTATGCAGTTTGCGCCCAAAGAGTGGGATATATCTTATCAGTACAGCTTTTAGACATGTAATATGATCTCATTTGTTCTGTGCATGTTAGTTTCGTCGATTGTGTCTGGAGCAAAGTAAAGTGACAAAGACAAGTAGAACCCACAAAGTGGATTAACTGGTCTTGCAGTGATGGAGTAAGGTGCGAGCCTGCAGTAAGGTGACCCACTTTGCTCACTGACACCTGCTCTGCACCCTTTTCATTAGTGGCCTTTTTATACTTATTCAGCCTGCTGTTGCTAGCATGCAGAAACTGTACTTTCAGGGCCATTTCTTAAAAGACAGTCTTATTCTTATTGTCTGTTATGAGGTGTTACCTACTAACTCTCCATCCACCTCAATCACTTAATCCCTACTCAGAGCCTCTGTAGAAGTTTATATTCACTGTGATATGCGTCAGAGTTGTGATCTATCCGCCTAAACACTCTAATGACTTAACTTTTCATCTCCATTGCTGTGACAGTCACACTGTTGCCTTCTCAAATACACTGTTTCAGTCATGCTCAGAGAATTATTCTCCCATTTCCACCTGTGTAGTGTACAGAAGCTAATCTCACCGCTCCAAATATTTTTTCCCAACAGAACGGATGTGACACTGGATTTGCACAGCTTCACCTCGTCTTATCTGTCACACTCTCTGTTTACTGTAGTTAAACAGACCTCTCTAGTTTCTACCCACCCCGGCAGCCATTACGTTTCTTTGCATGCTTAGTAGTTTGTTCATAATCAAGCTGACTGCATTTCTGGTGCAGTGAAAGAACGTTTGATGATAACCTCTAAAAGGGCTGACACACAAAATGGCATGCATTTTAAATGAGGAGACAGGTCACCTGGATCAAATGAGCTTTCACACCAAAATGCCAGATAGGTTTAATGCTTACCTGTAGTGGTTCCTCTCACAACAATACCAGTATGTTGTTGTGTGTCAGGGTCCCATTGTGAGGCTGATATATATGGTGAAATAGTAATAATTAATCTAGTTCCTCAGTGATAACATCACTAGTGCTGAATGTTTGCTGTCAACATTTGGAAGTAGGGATGCAACGATTATAGATTTTGATGGTATGATTTTAGTCTGAGGAGAAGTCACGGTTTCATGATTATTATACATTCATTTATTTCACAATACTACGGATGGATAAAATCACATGAGCATGTGTCATTTTGAAGAGGGAGCATAAGACACACACTTCATCAAGGATTCTGCAACAGTGGGTTGAACTGTAGCAGTATCAGAAGTCGTCTTACACTGAAAGTGAATAAGAAAAATGAAAATAAATAATCCATGCCAAGATGAACTTTGATTGCAGTCCAATCGGACATTGCAATATCTATAATATTGTATTTTTAATTATTATTATTAATATAAGATTAAGATGAACCCTATTAATCCCCCAGAGGAAAATATTACTAATGTAGGTAATAAACCGAAGTGTTTTTATCATCAGTGATCCATCAGTCAGTCGCCCGTACCTTTTTTTTAAATTTGTTATTAAAATTTTTTTTTTTTTTCAGTCTTACTAAAAATCAAAGAGAGAAATTGAGGACATCTTATGCAGGTGTTATTAATCACTGAATTCAATTAATTAGTTCCCATGATGTAGTGCTGGAAGTCTACAAGATCCTAATGTTAAGTTAGTCTTCTACACCTGACGTATATACCTACAATCCTAGCATTTACTCAGTGCAGATGGGAGGAAGAAACAGGATGTAAATAGTTACATTGAAGCCCTTGAGGGAATAACATGCTGTTTTTCCTGCTTTATTGCCATTTGTTTACATCGCACTGAAAGCCCAACATTTAACTCACCGCTACTTTGTTGATTGTAAGTGACACATATTTCATTCCCTTCCAGCTCAGTGTTTCAGTAACTTGCCACTAAAGTAATGATTTTTTAACTTGGTTATTACTTAGTGTGTTACCTTGGTGGTGATGGTGATCTTGCAGATGTTGCATTAAGTTTGAGTTTTTGGATCCTTCAGCAGCAAGTTTTACAAATTGGAGATCCGTCTTCTTGAACAAGCTCCTAGCCTTTCTTTATGTTTCCAAAATAATCCCACACTGGCAATTTTAGGCGTTTTGGTGGATGCAACGCTTCCATGTTGGGTCCTTCAGCCATTGCCAGAACACTCCTCGTCTCCTTAGCTAATGTCGTCCCCCTTAAACACAAATAAGGGGACTCGCTCTCATGACAGCATGTGTAACTTTTTGTACCTGAACTTGTTGCAGCATAGCATTTTAACCTGGTACACCAGGTTTGTTTTGGTTCCACCTGAAGTCTGCCAGACTGGTTGCACCTATGGACTTTTTTTTTTTAACACAACTGTCTAATTTTGTTTAATTTTCCTCACAGTACAATTGTTGTTCATAGAAAAATAATGTACCATAATGTCCCTTTTTTGAGAGTGAGACCAAAACACTCAGTGTAGCTGAGCCTTTACAGTTACAAAAACCATGATGTTTTAAAGTGTGGTTAATGGTGAAATCGGTTAATCACTGCATCCCTGTCTGGAAGTCAGTACTATACTCTGGGCTTGATGGGTACTAAACCAAAACATTCTCTGTTTACATATTTCTGTTTTATCTCTCCTTTCCTCTCTCCCTCACAGCTTGTCTGTAGAGACACTGATGTAAAATTACAGGCTACAGATGAAGATGAACACGTCCTTCACATGGTTTCCCATGATTCTCACCTGGAGTGGGAAGGTGTTGTGAGAAAGGAGGAAGAAGGGAGGACCACACACCGGGACTATAAACAAGAGTCATGAATCTCCATCAGGTTCTCACAGGGGCTGTCAACCCTGGAGACAATTGTTTCTCTGTAGGGAGCGTCAACAATGTGCCATTCACGGTAAGATATTTCAAGCTCTGGAAACATTTCCATACCAGCTATTAGGGAGCTCCAATTCTGAGGCGTTTGTCAAACTGATCTGACACAAAGAAGAACATATTTTTGTAATTAAGTTGTTTTTGAATGTAAATGTGTTTGGTAGAGCAGAGGTACGGTATGGAAACAACACTGATGCCAAGAAAAGCTTTTATAAATTTCAGTGTTATCCAATGGATGAAGAACTAAGTCAAGATGGTGATCCTGATTAGAACCTGGCTGGATACTGGGCATTGATGTGAAATATTCTTATGCCTCTAAAGCCGCATTTCAACCGCAGAAACCTTCTCCAGGTACTAAGAACCTTTTGAGGTCCTCACCTGTGTTTCCACCAGAGGGACCAGGGTCTAAATTGAGTTCCAGAGAGATTGTTTTACTCCCCCAAAAAGTCCCTGCTCGGCGGGTAGTTCTTTCCAAAAGTACAGGAACTTTGGGGGTGTGGTTTGCACCATCACTGATTGGTCAAACACACACAGCATGGCTGCTTCAACTTGTGTGCCGCTTCATTTATAAAAAACAAAGTACTCTCGTATTAATTTAGGACCAATTTAGGACAAAGGGTGAACATTTTGTTTGTTAGTGTTAAAGTTAGGCTTTGTTGTTGGCTTCCTGAAAGAGAGAGAGAGAGCGGCGGGAAGCCCATGAATGAGACAAATAAAACGTTGTTTTCTGATTGTTTTATGGCGGTTATGTTCTAAAGCACAAATAACCATCAAACACTCAACAGATGTTACAGTGTGGAGACAGATGCTCTTAGTTTCAGTTTTTCTTCCTCCTTTTCATTCATTCATTCTGCAAGTCATGCAGCAGTAAATACAAAGAACAAGACAAATCTGCGTTGTTGTTCCCTCGTGTTATACTGCATCTCTTAATACTGCCATCATTTTTAAACTCCCGATGGGTCTAATTTGCATGATCCTCAGATGCTGTGGAAACACAAACAGGACCCAACTACAAGGACTTTAAAGTTCCAAGTGGAAACGCGGCTTAACTTAAGTTTGGAGTTCTGGTCATCTGTGTTTTGGGGAACAAACTTGAGTTTACTGAGGTGCAACAAAGGATCCATTAATGACCCTGTTTACACTTAGTTTTAAAATGCGTCTTGGGTTATCGGATCACAAGTGGCCAGTGCTTAATACAAGTGTAAACGACCACCAAGACACATTGTGATCCAATCATTCAAACCACTTGCTGAGGTGGTCTGGGATGCATTTGACCACATATCTTTTGTAGTGTAAACACACAAGGACGTAAAAGGAAAATACGTCATAAATGCAGGACATGATGGTTGTTTTGGTGACAGCACACCAATGCCAAGTGACTTTTTCTGCCAATCTCAACAGTTGGAATAGCCCGTACATGTATATTAGTTCTTGAAACTTTTTTATTTGCTTAGCTAGCCTGTGCGAAACAAATCTGGTGCTTGTCTGGTGACAGACTGACATAATAACTGCACAGGGCCGGTGGACCTTCTAGCGGAAGTGACATAGGCAGTAACGTAATTTGAACACAAGTGGTCAGCTGGACACCTTGGAGACGCATGATGGACACAGGTGTGAACAGTGACGTGTCTGGGCTGTCCACTTGTGTTTGGATCACCGAAACACATGTTAAAACCAAGTGTTAACAGCTTCTTGTTTTTCTTAGTCCAAAATGCTTTGCAAACGGTCACATAAAATGAAAGGTCAGCTAACATGCCAACCCTATCAGAAACCATGTCAGTCTGGTTACACTCTAAGATGGAGAGTTCATGACATTATATTAGGACAGCAGAACATAGGACAGTATATTTTTTACATAATTACTTGTACAGTAGTACACAATTTTAAGTATTGGGTCCATCTTGCAAAGTAACTTGGACATAAGGCAAAGGTGTCAGCTTTTCTCCTAAAACAAAAAAAAACTTCTTCTCATGTATACTCTGGTTTCAATGCCAAACAACTCTAAAGAATGGTATTGTTGAGGAGCACACACTTTCATCAAGTGTGGTACAGTGTGGAGGATGCAGCAATATCATCGATATTGTAATACAAATGTAATGTATTGACCCAAGGTGTTTCTGTTCATCATCTTTAAAGCTGCATAGCAGATAGATGATATGATTTTCTTTGAGCTCATTCATCTGTTCTTGCTGATAGCAAGGAATAGTATCTCCACCTGCTAAGTCAATATACTCACAGTATATGACAGTTTAGATTCAATATTGTATGAATCAACAGTTCTACGACTGATGTGAGAAAAAGAGAGAGCGAGCAGAGAGCACCAGCAAGCGAATGAGAGAGAGATAGAGAGAGCGGCGGTGGTAAAGCGAGGAGAGGGTGCAGTGGTAGCGAGAAGCCTGTGAATAAGACAAACAAGAAGTTATTTTCTGATTGTTTCACAGCGGTTGTGTTTTAAAGCACAAATAAATAACCAAACACTCAACAGATGTTACACTGTGGAGACAGACACTCTAAGTTTCAGTTCTAAGTATAACTAACTAGGTAGAGTATGGTAGAGGCTTCATTCCCAGGGGGGATTAAGATGCTAAAATTGTTTACACCATGATATAAAAGAAGAGGAACTAGACACTAAAACACTGCAAAATAGCAATGATATCATGAGTTAGCCTGACCCAATGCTTCATTATGAATGCTAATTTAAAATAACTTAAGAAGATAGCTTATGTTATTGTGTTAGGGATGCTAACTGCTGTGTAATTTAGATCATGTTTAATAGTAAAAAAAGCACTTCCCTATACTGCAGGAACCCCTTGTTTAGGTTTTAAGACTGTGTTAAACTTCTGAAATACCAGCGCAGCACCTCTGGCTGCCTTTTCACTCTGTGATCTGAAAACTATATGAGATACTTTCTCCATGCTATTCACAGAGTGGATCAATAGGAGAACTATTTATGTCCCCTGTCCTCTTGTGAAGGAGGCATAGTCACAGTGAATCACAGCTCACGTGAAGATCCCCTTCTGAGGGGAGAATTCTAATCTTATCTTCTTGTACTCCAGAGCTGTCGTATGGTGGCATGTTTGATGCTGTGACACTGGCTCCAGGACAAGTACACTTGAAGTGACCTTTCATGCAATTCTCTCTGGATTGATCTGAGTGTCATTTTCATCTCTCTCTCTCTCTCTCTCTCTCTCTTGCTCTCTCTCTTCCTTCCTTGCTGCTCTCCTTGTCTTTTTATAGGCCTATGCGTCTGGTTGTGATGTGGTGATTTTGGGCAGTGACTTTGAGCGACTGCAGATCATCCCAGGGGCCAAACATGGCAATATCCAGGTTGGCTGTGTCGACTGCTCGCTGCAGGGAGGACAGGTAAGAGTAATGGAGTGCTGCTCTGTGATGTCGGGCACTCAGGCTGATGTGCTCTTGGGAATGACCCTGAGTTAAAATACAGTTTTCTTTACTTCTGCCATGTATTACATAGAAACATCAGGAACACTCCAATCCAGTGTTACTCAAACTAAATCATTAGGCAAGTAACTGTACCTCTGCTGTCATTTCCTCTTATCTTGGCACTAAGCCTTTTCTTTGTAAAAACTTCTATACCAGTGTATTACAGTACAAGGTTTTTCATGGATCCACTTAAATAGTACACATTGTTTGTTCAACAACTTTCATCTACGTGAGCCCAAGGATCCTTCATTAGGTGTCAGACATTTTAAATTAAAGGCTGTATGGGTCAATTGCAGATAAATGATTTGCCACAGAAATTGTTTCTGCCATGTGTTAACGATGCAAAATGAGTGATATACAACTATAATGCACCATGTTCATCCTCAACCCTTAATGCTATCCCCTTTTGTGAGAGGTCAAACTGCAAAAATGGAGGAACAAGAACTTGTTAAATGTTGAAAAATAAAACACTGAGAATCATTCACATGATTTTCTTTCCTTTTACTTCACTTTATTTTAATGTCTTCACAACATGGGCTGGTTTGTTTTTATAAATATGTGGTAGGCAAGTTCGGTTCAGTGTCAGCAATATTGTACATAACTAATTAATCTTACCCAAATTTTGCTGAAATGTCCAGGTCATTTGTGTTGTGTATTGTGCTTTTTAGACTTAACTGTTACTGTTTTGCAGAAGGCACATTAGTGGGAAGCTATGTTGTCCTCTCATGAAGTGTTGGCAGTTCATGTTTTCAGGAAAGACATTTGTTTGCACCATCAAAGGCTCTTTAATGAACTTAAGCTTCCTGTCATGGACTCCCAAGTGAGGGGAAAATCATCTAGTGAAGCAAGCAGTGATAGAGCAGGCACATTGTCACTGATAATCTTATATCCCAAATGGTTTTGGGGTATAAAAAAATCTTGTGTGATGTGTTTGTTATTTGCATCTGGGACAGATTTGTGAAAGAAAATTATTGCATGCAGTCTTTGTAGTGTTTCTTATTGAACTCACAGCGTGTTTTCTAGTCCATTTTCAGCACAGAGACAAAGAGAGGATTGCTTCTCTGTACGATTCCTGCTTGTTATAGCAAAAGTCCAATTATTTTGATTTTAAATGTGGAAATTGATCAGGTTTTTTTTTTGTCTTCACTGGTTTGCTGGTACAGTTTATGAAGGAAGGCGGTGTTGGAGTTAATCCCAGTTGCAGAAATGATTTTGGACCAAGAGTGAAGAGTTTTACAGTGTATTTTGATTAAGCACTGTTTTGATGTTTTGCTGAATTTACTGAATTTAATGTATTAATTTAATGTGTCCAAAATTCATGAAGTTAAAAAAATGAGATGTGAAAAACACAATTGGTTGACCCTCTAACCCAGGCTGGTTTAGGTTGCTGAACTTTCTTCCACAGTTTTGGACCTTTTGCCCATTCGAATGCTGCCATGCAATTTAACATCTAAAGCTGCCAAAGATCAGACTTAAATCTCTGCACTCAGTGTGTTGAATCTCTGTAGGGTTTTTTATTAACTGTGAAGTGAAACTTCTGTGAGATTGTAAAATTTCTCTTCACATATTGTAAGTTTTAAGCCATTAAAGGAGACATATTGTAGAAAGGGAGATTTCCATTTCTTTTTGATTTTGATTATAATGCAGCTCTAGGTGCTACATAAATACTGTGAGAGTATCAAAACGCCCAGTGCACTGAGAAATGCACACATGTTTTGCTATCATGTATGTTTGCACTAGTTTCTCTCCTCTCCTCTGCTCTCTGTGTTTCAACGGGGGCGGGGCTTAGCCCCTCCACACACACACACACACACACGAGCAGAGCGGAGCGAAGCAGAGCAGAGGAGAGACAGTCGTGGAGAAAACGCTGAGTGTCAGGTGTCAGGAAGCATATGTGTCATTGCACAGACCTCCAGTGGTTGGATAACATTGTCCTGAGTGGTGGCCACCGCAATTTACCGGTTAGTTATACCCAGAGCCCTATTAAACTGGGAAATTGGCATAATATGACCTTTTCAGTTGCTGACATTCATAACCTGGTGTTGACCCGATGAATTCTGACCACAGTAGAAGCGGTCCCCAGATGAAGCTTTGGTTTGTGTATGGCTGTATTTATTAATACTTATGTGGTTACGCGTGCCACGGTAGCCTGCTGGTTAAGACACATGCCACATAACCACAACGTCCGCGGTTCGATTCCGGCAGCTGACCTTTTGTTGCATGTCAACCCCCATCTCGATCTCCATTCGTTTCCTGTCAACCCTCTCAGTTGTCGTTATAATAAAGGCACAAAAATGCCCTAAAAAACATATTAAAAAAATGTTATCACAGCTTATTCTTTCTTTAACAGAGTTGTTCACATTAATGGTTGCTTTTCTTGAGTTTAATTCTTTAATATCTTAGTATCAGTGTTAATAACTACAAGGGAAAATAATTCAGAATTTGGTGGATTTCTATCTAAATCACATCCATTTTCAGTAAAAACTCTAAATCACAAATATTAGCAAAGCGACATTCTTTCATACTTTTAGCGTTTGCTGGTTTTTACATGGAAACCAAAGCAACCTATTCTGTATTACTACTACAGTCACAGTATTCCCAATTTCTCCTAGTTACTAAGTAACAGTCCTGCACTGAAATATAAAGGGAGACAGACAGTTTTGCTACATCTGCATAAATTTGACAGTTTAATTGATGATTCTGTTAAAGACAGAAGTCCTCATTGCCCGGCTGTTACTGTAATCTGGGTTTATTTTTTAATTGGGAATAGTGGTAGCCTTGTAAAAGCAGAAGACAAGTCTGATTTAATTCAAATGAAAAAAAAATGTGCTTACCCAGTCTTTTACCACTCCCCTCATGTGATGTTTAATCCAATTCATTTAGGCCAGAACTAACCTCACATGCCTCCAGCATGGTCTAGTATCTGTTTGAGCATGCTCAGTTGGTATGCTTAGCAGGTCCACTTCACTGCTCCCCTCCACATTGTGATATTTGCAATGCTGTTAGTTAACACAGAGATGTTGAGCACAGCTCCCCTGTGCTCATATTATAAGTGTTTTAAGACATCAAATGGATGTTGTAAGCATTGATGACCTATTGCTATGAAACGTGTTTTCCAGTCTCATTATATTAATTGTGTAATTTGTTATAATAACAGTAATGTGCACTGGCCTCTGCACTGCATTTTAATTTACTGTGTACCAACAATTTGGACTCAGCACAAACTTTGCATTGCTTAATGTCATTAAGCAATGCAAAGTTTCGTCATTATTTTGCAAATAAGGTTAATTCTGAAGTTTAATACCAGGTCCACTTTTATAATGATATAGTTTGCACTCTGTGTTAGATTGCCTCACTATTTCTAATGTCTTTTCTGCCTATTTTTGCTATCGAGGGCCTTGATCAGGTCATATGTGTCTTTAGTATTCAAAACAAATGCATGCTGAGACACAGGGAGCAACCTCTGCCAGAAAGCAATGACATGAAATTAACTTCTAAAAAACAGCACTGATTAATTACAATCAAGCTAAAGATGTTGATTTTAAGTATTTTTCCAGCATAATACGATCTCAAAATGTCAGTTGAGGTTTTATTAACAATATATATGAAGGAAAAGTGATCATAACAATAGAGAGAAAAAAAGAAAAAAACAGCTGTTTGCTTCACCCTGATTAGGTGTATATTTACTTAATTACATTACTTCTTGGATAGGATCTATAGTCTTTTGTTTGTTCTTTTACTGTATAAAAAGTGTTACTTTTTGTGCTGCAATGTTTTGTGCTTTTACTGCGTTTTAACTATAATGTTCTATAAAAAGAATATACATTTCCCTGATGTATCATAATGCCACAAGCCATTTTCTGTCTAGAAGGATACTGTGTGATTATGCATGTGACGGCTTGTATGTGTGTGCTTGTGTCCATTTATACATGTACACGTGTATGTGTGTGACTCACTTCTTCATGGTATTCATTCTCTGACAGTCGACATTATTTACCCCATTAGAGACACAGCTTGTATTATTTAAGTCCTGGACCTTATTAAGCTTGTTATTTGTGTTCACTGCCATAGAAATTTCTCCCATTCAGTCTGTTTAACATTGTGACAGTAGCTCCCATGGAAAGCTCTTGAGCTTGTAGCCTTGACAAATGCAGAAATGGGAGGTGTGCATGCGGTAGACGAGGAAATGTTGACTCAACACTGGGTTGTTATAGGCTCAAGGTATTTTTGGATTGTTGTCCAGGGACTACTCTTATTTACTGTTGAGATATGTCATGTTTATATAGTAAGCTATAGATTGTTTTTGTTAGCTCCCATTTCCTGAATAAGAACTCTTGAATAAGGATGTACACTCATTATTCACTGCCTAAATGGTGAAAAACAGGGATCTTTTCTGCAAGAAATATGCCTATTAGTAGGCTCTGTCAACACACAGGTGGTTTCTATTCCATCAACATGCAGTTGTTTATTTTATAATGAAATGTTGTCTCGAATGTGTTTACTTTATAAATGATCTACAATGATAATTGAGTATTTTTTTATGTTTAGAAATGAAATTGGAATGCAGTATGTGAGATAGTATATGGTTGTGTAAAATATGTTTTCAGTGATACCTTTTCATCCTGTTTTAGAACCAAATGTCTGAGATGTTGTCTTTTCTTTCCCTTGCTGACAGATTGCAGCTTCCTATGGAAGCATTGTGTGTGTTTTTGAGCCAGTTCAGCACCCAGATCAAAAAGACACATCGTTGACCGTGAGTAGCTTGAATTTTCTTTCAGTCACACTCTGGTCATGCATGCACTCAGATCAACCCTAAAAAACGGGACCTTTCTTTCCCTGGCTAAGGTCTCTTGATATCTGAAGTGAAGCAGAATATTGTTACTTTAAACCAAACAGAATAAAGGACTACTTTTAAAGTCAACAGGGAAGAATATTTCTAATGCAAGTGCACATTCAGTCATTGATATATTCATTGTTTATTCATGTATTGTAGTCAAGTCAGAAATCTTAGGTTTGCTCTTTCAGTGTTGAACAGCTGTGTTTGGATAGAGAGGTCAAAAGAATAGTCTCAAGGAATGGAAAGATTTTATTCATCCTGAACACAACCCAGAACCTCTTTTATTGCAGAAGTTCCCTCGTATTACTGATCACATGTGGCTCACATGGAAGCAGCTTCACTGTTGGTTTTTGTGATGCATTTGTAACTCTTAATATCAGGGACAAAAGTAAATGTTTTTTTCTCAAATTGTGTCTTATTTTTTAACATTATTGCCTTTTGTTTTTAATATTGTCGTCTTTTTTGTGCACAGAAGTTGAACTGCCAATGGCAGAAGACTGGTCAGTTTGTTTTGCAGTCCATGGTACGGAACCTGGCCTGGCACCCCACAGGTACTTTGGATATCTGTATACAACATAACACAAGAAATCAACAATTATGTTTATGTCCTCAAAGCATTAACTATAAATTATTTTTTCAAAGAGTGCTACTGTAGGTCCAGTAGAAAATCATTAGTATGATGCAAGATGTGTGGTATCTCTCCTGAAAGAGTGAATGTGTTTTTTTGTATATCCAGGTAGCACTCTCTTAACAGGCTCTAGTAGCCTCCAGTTGTGGTCTAATGTTAACGGAGTGAAAGATGAAGCTGAAGAGGGAGAAAAGCAGACAGAATTGACCACAAGAGACTCTCATTCCTCATGGAGATGCATCTGGCAGAGCAAGTAAGAACTGAGAAGGACAAAATATGCACATGGTGCTGGCTCCTCTTGGACTTTAAGACAGTGATTGTATTGTTTTCCGTTTTGTCAGGCAGGAAATTTCAACCACAATTCTGTATTTGTTCAAAGGGGATAACCCCTGTTTATCTTATATACTGTATTTACAACAGTATTTTCAATTATGTAGACAATGCTTTTGTAAAACCACTTTTACTTTTTGATACATACATCTTACTTACTTCCTTTTTTGTTCTAATTTTATTTTCAGTGTTGAAATGTGTCTTAAGGAGTTGCTGTTATTTACTGTATCTTTTGTTTATTAAATATTACTGAGCTTTGAGAACACTGTAACTTTTTGTGTTTGTCTGTAGGACGGCCTCTCCGGTCAGTTTAATGAAGTTCTCTCCTGATGGGGAATTCTTTGCTACTGCTGGACAGGTAGGTTAGCTTAGAGTTCCCAGGTTTGTGTATGTTTTGATGCAAACAAGTCTAGAGCTACAACAATTAGTTGATTAATCTATTAGTCAATCACAGAGAGTCATTTTAGTCATTTTTTTAAGAAAAAAAATGTAAAAAAAAAAAAAATTGCAAGTTTCAACTCAAATGTGCAAATTTTAAGCTTTTCTGTGTTATACATGATAGTACACTGAATGTGTTTGGGTTTTGGACTGTTGATTGTACAAAACAAGACTTTTGAAGACATCGCCTTGGGCTCTAAGAAATTATAACAGGCATTTTTCACTAATTTCAGACATTTTATAGGCGAATTGATAAATTGAGAAAATAATCATCCGCTTAATTTATATTGAAAATAATTGTTAGTTGCAGCCCTACACAAGTCTGCACAAGTCAGCCTTTAGTGCATCATACTCTAATGAAATCTGATTTGGTCAAAATGTTTGCATTATCCATTCATGTTGACAAGGCCAAATTCTGTAAACTCTGATGTAACTGAGCTGTTGTATCTGCATGCATCACAGCCCAAAGGCTTTAACCTGGGTGAACACTTCTACTGCTTGGCATTAATTATATATATCCCTGTTTGTCTCTCCTCTTCAGGATGATTGCCTAGTAAAGGTTTGGTACAGCACCAGTAAGTGGAAGTCTAGTGTTTCCAGACTTTACACACCTCCAGAATGCAATGTCAGTGTCCAGGGAGAGCTGGCCTTTTCCTTTGTCTACCTGGCCCATCCCCGCTCTGTTACCGGCTTCTCTTGGAGGAAGACCAGCAAGTACATGCCACGGTATGAACAAGGCAACAACAAGAATAACACAGGTTAAGAAGTATTGTTTACCCTCTAGCATCTAGACCATAGCCTTAAGAAGGATTACAGAATAATTGCTAAAACAATAATCAGTATCCTATTTTTTTAAGACCTGTTTTGCTGGTTAGACAGGACCTGTTTACCAAGAACAGGTCCTGTCCCCAAAACACCCACACCAAAAAAGCAGCAACAGGACAAAAGATTTTGTGAGGGATAAGCAACAGTTTAACTAGCCTTGAGGCAAAGTAAACAAGAATAGGCATAACAATCATTTTAACCTCAGGCGTCTTCTCTACACACAATGTAAACATGTCACAAAAAGCACAGAGATCATTTAAGGTTCCAAAATGAACACCAGACAAAGATAAGATAATAGCTGAAAATATAAAACTGGGCACCCAGAATATATATTATTCTTATCAGTGGATATCAAAATAGCCTTTGTCTCTCTCAGGCCCAGTGCCAGGATGAAGTCACTGAGTGGCTGTTAAAAATTGCTAGGAGGCCTTTTTTTAAATTTGATTTAACCATGCGATAGCCTCAGAAAGGCTAAATAACAACAGCTACTGTTTCAAAATCAAAGAATACATTTATTAATCAGAGCACTGGCATAAGAACATAGCACTAGCAGAGCACTAAATATTTTTCAAATTTATGAACGATTCTCTGTCAAAATTAGCAGGGGAGGCATCTAGAAACAGCTGTTTGCCGCTTGCAGCTCTCTCTCAAACAAACAAACAAAACTACAAACAGTCATGTGTGCTGTGAAAGTAAAAAATACATTTGTCTCCAAACTTACTTGGTCTGCTGCTTTGAACTTCAGTAAATGCATTACTATTTGCAAATAGGTTTTCAGGTGGACTGGCTGACAGGACACTAATCCTTGCTTAACCTGATGCTAACAATATATTAATACAATGGGAAATCCCATAGGAAAAATGGCAAAGCTAGCAGAGTTAGCGTTACACTATTTAACTGAAAACAATTTCTAGATGTGTACACAAAATGGTCCTAATGAACCCATAATAAAGTTTAAGATGTAACAGAAGCATTACCAAACAAACAACATGACAAGGGAGCCTTGAATTAAGACATAACAAACACAACTACAGCGTGCATAGTGAGCTAAGCTACAAGCAAGATAGCTCTGGGCTTTGGGAAGGCCTAGGGGTATAATTTTTGGTCCCACCTACTATAAATCAAAATGTGATTGCTTAATTCACCCATCACTTTCTAAACAAACACACACATCTATGGGGACTATGGCCATCTGGCCTGGTTCTGAAGTCCTAACCAGTGAGTGAGCCAGCTAACCTTTTCTCTGCCTGGAGACAACAACAACAAAAATTGCATAGTTTAAGGATAGTAATACTTTTATGTCTGTAGCAGACTTGTTAGAAAATGAAGCTAAAATTAGAATTAGAAGAGAATAATTATTAAATAAAAGACATTACATTTAAAATGCTGATATGTTTGGCCCTCTCTGAAGGCCCTTAGGGTTCCCATCCGCTTTAAGTAGTATGTACAAGATTATATTCAATCATTTTTTTATCATCAGTGTTATTACCTTACTTGTAAACCTTTACTTTTTGCCCTTCCGTTCAACTTATCTCTTCACTGGTGTTTCTCCTTTGACCTGCTGTTGAATAGTACCATAAGCGTTAGATGATTAACATCGTTACTGACAAGTGTGGCGCCCTACAGTGGACTTCAGCTTTAACCCTTTGTCTGTTTCCTTCCTTTTTCACCCCCTCCCTTTTTCTTCATCTCTCCTGACAGAGGTTCAGTGTGTAATGTTCTGCTCACCTGCTGTAAGGACAGCGTGTGTCGCCTCTGGGCAGAGACTCTGTTGCCAGGTGACAGCCTCCTGTCTGGTCACCATAACAACCACACCAGTGGCCAACACAGTGATAAACTGAGAAGTGCTGGCCCCTCTAGGAAAAACACCTGCAATGGGAAGACTCAAGGGAGAACAACACAAGAAGTAAGCAAATCTAATGTGGTGCCTGCTTTAAGTAAATGTATCTAATTAACTATAATAATATGTAGATATATTTACCCAAGAAGACCAGTAAGAACCCAAATCATATCACAAAATAGAAACTTCAAAAAATACATACTATAGGAACTATAAGTATGTTAGTACCCCTTCACAGATACACACACCTACATGGTTTAGTAGGTGTACAAATGACAAGCTTTCATTCCTTTCTCCTTCGATATCGTTGTCATAATTTGACAACAAGTGTGGCACACAGATTGAGACATTTTGATGACCTCTTACAACACTCAAAAAATTTAAATGCGCTTGCTTGGGCCAATTATTTGTATAGCTGTATCACAGTGAGAATATCCTCTATTTTGGTTACAAAATGCATAAAGAATCTCCATATTTTTTTTGTAAGGGAAATGATTGGCACAAATGCTGTGATATCTTCTTTGTCCAGTTAGGCCCCGAAGTAGAAGCCAGGCTACTATACTTTCACCATTGCTAGTGTAGCACATTACGGTACTGTAGAGATAAGGAAACAAGAGCAAACTTGGAGACGGAGAAAGTAGATAGAAAAAACAGGCTTAGTGGAGTTAAAAGGGAAAATTAATTGGCTATCAGGCTGGAAGATGGTTTTTGAAGCTTTGTAGGGCTTAAAAGCATCAGTGAGGAATACTGGCCTCCTTTCTGCCTCCTTTCTGTGCTGCTGCTAACTCATACATATAATGGTCTTCAGCTCTAAATGACCTAGGTTGTTGCTGACAGCTTAGCTACAGTAGGCCTCAAACACAATACTTGCATCCATTTAAATATGGACATTCAAATGGTTATGAGTCTCACTGGGACTTACAGAACTCAGGGCAAATTCCTCCACTGTGCCTTGATTAAAGCCTGTAAGAGTACACGTTTGGGATGTTTCATTAAAAATCACAGACTGCCGGATGATCCAGGCGATCTGAGTCTGAGGTAGGCTTGCCGCGGTAGTCAGTGTTACCGGTTTTACACGCTGTTTGGGCGTACGCCGATTACATTACTTGGCCACCACCCATATGGTCGTTTTGCTTTTTTTTAAAGAAATAAATCCCATTTAGTTCATTTTCGTGTATCAGCATTCTCAAATAAAAAACTCTTAATTTGTAAAATAATAAGCGTGTTATCGATACTTAGTCGGATGATGGACACTACAATTATAAACTGAAAGTGTCTGCTCCATGACGGTTTACAGCAGCAGCAGTCGCAGCACAGAGCAGCGGAGTGAGACGTCTGTCTTCCCTCCTGCTCTCTGCTGTAAACACACGTAGCTGTTAGTGAGCAGCTGCTCTCATGTCTCCCTGGGTCACGGTGCTTGTTTTTAGCAGAAACCCTCCCGTGCGCTAACTCTTAAGTAAGGGGAAGATCTAAACTAAAAATCTAATGTTAAATATCAAAGTAAGAGCTCTGCGGATATTGAGCGTCATCAACGAATATCTCAATAACATCAGTGTTGTCACGCGTTTATTAATTGGTGGGGAAATTCTGTCACCATGGCATCTCTAGTCTGAGGTAACTCACTTCTTCTAAAACTGAATGGATGGACAATATGGAGAGAGCCCTATTTTAAAGTCCATTTTGGTTTGATGCCTCAGGGTGGGATAAACAATGCAAGATGTCAAAATCAGCTAAATCAGTGAAGTTTATTAAGCCCAAAGTTTCTTGATAAGAGTGCCGTCTGAGAATCTCTGAAGGAGGTGGCGATAGGGGATTTTCCACCACAATCTAATTTTACTACTTGGATGTAAAACCAATAAAGTGTGTGTGTGTATCTGCTGTCTACTGTATCAGATGGTGAGTTTACACTAATTTCTTGTTAATGTTTGACACATGACCTCTTTGCATATGACAAATGTGTGACACATATCTCAATAATACTTAGAGAAACTGCAGTCATACTGCAGCCCTTTTTATTTCATCCATTCCATACAAGAGTAGTCTGTGATATTCAAGCACATTATTATGTTAATTAATCGCCATAATGCTGAAGAATTTCCTTCTTCTGGACAGCTATTCTTGACACTACTGTCACAGATAAATCTCTTCTTTTGACCATTCATAGACTAAAATCTAGACCTGTAGTTCCTTATAAGTTACTGTGAAACAACAGAATTACTCAGAATCACATTAACCAAGTAACAAATATAGTTTAGTTTTAGTTTCAGTTCTCATCACAATTCTCTTGCTTACTTACTCTTCCATGCTCTGTCTATCTCTTACTTTCTCTTTTTTAGACAATTAGGGCACTATAATGATGTTTAAAAGTAAATAACATTAAATGTAATTCCTATTAAGAGAAACACCTGTTCACTAAAGCTTGAGTAGCTAAACTCAGGCTGGGAGGAGAGCCATGAAGCCCAGTTGATTTACACAAGTTTATTCACTCCCCAAAGTGGATTTAACCTGTGTCACTTTGTCAGTCTGAAAGGGCTAATGCAGTGCTGTAGCTACCACCTCCCTGCTCCACCCTATAAACACTTTTCAAGTTATCTAAGAAGATATAAATCTCTGTGGAGAATCATGCAGGAACTCAGTCTCTCTGGAATTTCTTCATATGTTTGTAAGCTTTAAGAAAAAAAAACACTTTAATAAAAATCAAGGCAGTCTACATTCATAAAATAAACATTTCTATCCACAGAAGTCATCTTTTTTTTTTGGTATTAGGCTATGCGGCATGTAAGAACAGCATGTTAAAATTGTTTAATTAGCTAACTTGTTTAATTAATCTTTTCCCTGCAGTTGAATTTTCAAGAATCATGGCACTCCCCCTTTTATCGGGATGTGCCGCTGCCCTCTTTGACTGGCTGCCTGCCCCACCATCAGAGCCGACACTACAACCACAAGAAGAGCAGCAGTAACATGCCCCATGCCAACGCTCTCTGCCACTTCCACATCGCTGCCAGCATCAACCCTGCCACAGGTTAGACTGAAACACATTTCTGTCTGTAACATCCTGTTGATCCTTTTTACCAGCATTTTGTGGAACACCAAAGAAATTCTCCAAATTTAGTGAAGAATTTGAAGCCTCAAGATGGTCAAAAGTACTTCTTAAAGAGAAGGAAAGAATGCAGAACACCCACAGTATGGCAGTAGTTATTCTTAAACCATAGAGACCTCATGGTTAGAGTTAGCTTTGCCTGATTAAAATCAGCTGCAGGTCAGAGGGCTACACCTCTGTATTTCTTATGGTAAAATATGCTGTAAATTTTGTAAATTGCCTGAGGTTGTTTCTTTAACATCCCAGTGAACATTTGTGCTCAATGAGAACTGCTAGGAGTAATTTGTGTTTTTGTGGGACAGATTAATTTGACCTGAATCAGGGCATAATCCTGTAGATTTGTTCAGCCTTCAGGCGGAGAAGTGCTGTAGGATTGTATTTGTATGCTTGAAGTATGCTTTAGCATACCCCATTTCTGTTATTCTTCGCCTTTTTCTAATTGTCTATTATATTGTTTACCTAAATTCTTTGTTGCAGACATTCCTCTGCTTCCCTCCATCTCCTCTCTGAGTGCTGTGGATGATGAGGAACCTGGAGGCCCTTTTACTGTCCACTGGCTCAACAACAAAGAGCTTCATTTCACTTTAGCTATGGAAGTCTTCCTGCAGCAGCTCCGAGGCAGCCTGGAGCAACAGAGCGAATGCTCCCATGAAGGTACAGAAAATATATTTGGATCAAGCACAAACACTACTTGAAGGTGTGCGCATATGAACACATCACATATGATACAACACTGTCAAAATAACTTTCCAATATAAATGTCACACTTGTACATATTGCATTCTGCATACTCCTTTTCAGAATTTACATGTAAGTACTTTGGTTTGTATTCTCATCCAGAGCCTGAAAATGAGGATAACTTCGATGAAGACGATCATAGTAGCAGGCCAAATGACCCCCAAGGACCTGAGGCTGCAGAGCTTCCTCTCGCAGCAGTGGAGCACCAGGTGGACGTGTTGTTAGAGGAGTGGAATAAAGGGGCAGACATGTTGTTCAGCATCCATCCCATGGACGGCTCCCTGTTAGTCTGGCATGTGGACTGGTTGGATGAATACCAGCCAGGCATGTTCAGACAAGCTCAGGTAAATTCACTGTCGATGTTGTTTAAATTTGTTTTTAAAAAATTACAAAATGTAATTTATGTTGATTTAATCAACAAATTTAATCGCTCACCTTCTACATGTGTACAAAGACTGATAAGGAAATACAGAAGCGTACCAGTGTTAGGATGAAAAACAATAACGAAGCAAATAATAATTATTTTTTGTTTATAGTTGAATGGGAACATTATAAACTAATCAACTAACATCTCCTTTCATTTGGTCACTCTTTCAAGTGACTTGTTTGTATTCACTATTTGGAGAAGTGCTTCTCAGGGAATAGGATTAATTCATCATCTCAATAAGATTGTGAATAATTTTGACAGCTGTGATGGTCCACTTCCTTTTCTAATGGCTTCTCATCCAACCGTTCAGACAATTATATTCTAATTATGAGTGACTTAGTATCAAATTCAGAAGTCCCTTGATGCATTTTATTAGTGGTAAAATAATGAGAACCTTATGATATGTCTGTCTCAACAGTTCAGTTCAGGTTGATTAAACCTTGCTGCTTTTATTAGCAGACAGAAAACTGAATGTGTGCATGAGAATGGTTGAATATTATTCTTCTTTACATATGGGAAGAGACAAATGAAGAAGGTTGTTTCCCTCAAGTGTCAATAACTGTCTTAGTCACACCATTAATTTCAAAAAGTCAGTTGTCATTAATTTCCTGGAATGGAGAATAGAAGAATTCGTGCCCCTTTGTTATTAGTTAATTCATTTGGAAAATGACTTTGTCATTTTCAGAGTCATCTGCTTCATTAGCACTTACACATGGGTACAACATTTGGTCAGCTTTGACAAATAGACTTTCATTACTATGAAGAATTTTATCTATTTCATAATGTATGCTTATTTCAAGATGAAGCAGAATGACTCTATTGGCTGAGCCCCTTTTATTACTAACTGTAAGTTAACGTTTTTAACTGTTCTCTTTCTCTCACAGGTGTCGTTTGTGTCCCGTATTCCTGTAGCGTTTCCTACAGGTGATGCAATCTCCTTGAGTCACAGCGTGGTTATGTATGCCTGCAACAAGAATGTAGATCTGGCTATCCAACATGGCAGACAGCGACCGCCTGGGAGCACACTGCCTCAAACCAAATCCGCTCTTATTAGCTATGGAGGTCAAGGGAAAGCTGCACCCAGCAGTAGTCTTCGACTAAGCATTTTCACCCCCAATGTGCTTATGATCTCCAAACACGCCGATGGCTCTCTTAACCAGTGGGCGGTCAGCTTTGCAGAGGACTCTGCTTTCTCCACAGTGCTCAGCGTCTCACACAAGTCTCGGTACTGTGGTCACCGTTTCCACCTCAATGATCTGGCCTGTCATTCCTTACTCCCTCTCCTCCTCACCACCTCACATCACAACGCCTTGAGGACACCGGAGGCAGACAACATCCTGGCGCCTCCAGAGGCCTGCTCCTCTGGTTTCTCTCATTCAACTTCTCTGCCCCGTGGGTCACGGCCCAGCCGAGTGTCCCTGGGTATGATTTCCCAGGATCCCAATGCTATCTACAGTGAGCTGATTTTGTGGAGAGTGGACCCTGTGGGTCCGCTGTCTTTGTCAGGCGGAGTGTCTGAGTTGGCTCGAATCAATTCTCTTCATGCATCAGCATTTGCAAATGTAGCCTGGCTGCCAACACTCATCCCCAGCAGCTGTTTAGGTAAGGACATAGTTTTATAGCTTAGAATTGCTGAGGACTACATTCTTTGTTGTTTTTACAATTGACCACTTAAATGAGCACAGCTTTCTTTTTCATTATTGTTATTGAGGTTCAGCAATATGAAGTAAAAGTTGTTGTTTCTTGTTTAACTAACTATGGCCAAATGAGACTAGCTTTGGGACATGAAAATCCCATAAATGTAAATTTTAGAAAAGTTTTTTTTTTCCTTTTTGCCCTCATTTGTAGATAAACAAACAACTCATCTGAAAGCAACTCTTTTTTTCAACTCCATAAAATCCACGAAGGCTTTACATTTTCAAACAAGATCCCAATAATTAAATTGTTGGAGGAGAGTACATAGTTTAATAAGAGGAGGAGGATTTGCTTGTTTAATGTATCGTACTTAACTATATACTGTGACTTTGTCTTCTTATATTTATTTGTAAAAACAAAAGTATCATAATGGCAGATGCTGTTAAAACATTTTCTTCCTCTTTCCTCTCTTATTAGGTGTGTACTGTAACTCTCCCAGCGCCTGCTTCGTTGCAAGTGACGGCTACTCCCTTAGGCTATATCAGGCTGTTATCGAAGCCAAGAAACTCCTAAGTGAGCTCTCCAATCCTGAGATATCAGTAAGTTAACAACCAGCATTATATGATTTGTGTTTTAAGCACACCAATAACAAACACATCCCTGTTTCCCTTGGACCTTTACAGAGGCAGTGAAGTAATAAGATGTTGGGAGTGTGCAGTCTTGCTACTTCATTAGTGTCAGCCCTTGAAGAAAAATGTCATAGGAGGATTAAATAACGTGAGAAATATGATGATGTCACTTAGCACAGCAGTCGAGTACCACAAGAGGCAATGGTTGATATTTAATTTTCATGATCTATTAATTTTTATTTTTCCAAGTAGAGACTCTTCTTCATTGGATATGATAGCTTATTGTTTTTTTAAAGCAATTGTCATTTCAGTACCATTGTGTCATCATCACAAACCTTCATATGACAATTCATGTTTTTTTGATTTTTAAAAATGTATTTGGCATAGCAACTGTATGTTTTAACTGTACAATACTATTGTTTAAATATGCTCAGATAATGTGAAATTGTTATTTGTTTCTCTTTAGAAATATGTCGGTGAGGTGTTCAACATCATCAGTCAGCAATCCACAGCAAAACCAGGGTGTATTATAGAGCTGGATGCCATTACTGACTTTGTAAGTATACATAAAGATGAAGAGGAATGTACAGTATTTAAGTAAGAAAATATCTTCGTCCCTGAGGAGCTTGCATATCTAACAGTACAAAGACACTGTAAAGGTCTTGGATGAAAAATATATTAACAGAGCCTTCTCCCCTGAAATGAAACATATATAAACTTTAATATATTTAAAAGCCACAGTTGAATTGTGGACCGTTTGTAGCATGAAACATTCTGCAGAAGACTTTTGAGTCGCAGCGAAAGGTCACCCATGAAAAAACAAAAACGGGTGCAGAGCAAAGCTTCTCTCATCCCCTCAGGCACTTATGTGTGTGTGTGTGTGTGTGTGTATGTGTGTGCATGTGTGTGTGTGTGTGTGTGCATGTGTATGTGTGTATATGTAACATTAACACAGCTTGTGTCTATTTGCTACACAGTGGATGAAGCCTGTTATTCAGTGTCTGTATCTGATGTAGTATGATAATGGCTGCTGTTGTCCTCTACAGCAGGGAAAGGAGACGCAGCTCCTCCATGTTTTTGAGGAGGATCTGATCCTCGGCAATGAGAGAACAGAGAGCGCACAGGAAACTCCTGATTCTGCTCATACTGGTACAGACTAAATTTACTTTTTCTTATTCTTTAACACAGATATGGTTTTTATATCAAACACTTGCACCTCCCTCAAAGACTGATTGTGGCGCAGTGAATTAATATTCCCTGTGTGTATTTCCTCACAGCCTCTAGCGAGCCAACCTTCTCAGCACGTTTTTTCCTCGTGGTGGTCGAATTAACCCCGACAGGGCGCTCGCTCCTCCACATGTGGCATCTCCATCTTGCTGCTCGACCTGTCACCATGGGTGAGTATTTTTAACAAAAGAATTAAAGTTCATGGGATGAAGGGAAAATTTCACCGCTGCAATGAATTGCTTCAGGATGAGCACTTTTATTCGTTCAGTCCCCAGTCAAATAATTGAATGTCAGCCTAAAGGACACTTTTTAGTTTTATACCTGAGAATATCTGCATGCATCACAAGTACTAAAATCCTCCCAACGAACCCGTAACATCTAATAGTGAGCATTAAATCTGTTCTAAAGTTCAGAAATGCGTGTTATTTTATCCTGTCTAATGATTTTGGAATGGTTGTAGACATAAATTGTGTATGACATCAATCTTTTGTCTCATAATCTTCATAATCCCTTCCTGTTTATGTATACACAGAGGACACTACACCAGAGAAGGATGCCAGCACAGCTTCTTCGATGAACAGCTCTCAATTTAACTTTGAGACGTTCAGTTCCTCAGTAACTCAGAAGAGTAAACCCTGCACTTCCAATCTGCAGAGCGCCTGTCGCCTCAGCCTCACAACACACAGGCTTTACAGCCAGGAGATTGCTCTGCCAGCAGGTGTAGAGGCCATCAGTGTTACACCCTCAGCAGGTGAGGAACAGCAAGGAATGGACACATACATACTGTACAAATGACATAAGTCAAGGAACTCACCCTTGCTGTGAGATGCAGGAGACACACACTCAGGCTGGCGCAGAGCGTTTTTGTATGAAAGGTGTGATAACAATAAAATGCACTTGTCGAGGCATTTACTGACACCACCAAATAATAGGGTGCAAATTGTAGGTTGCGATGGGCACCTCATTTTGTACAAAATCATCTTTGAGTGAACAAATGATTGCAAACATTGATTCAAATAACCTTGTCAGGAATGTATAGACGGGTCCTATCGACCAAAGAAAAGGTACTTGTGGAACGATAGGAATGAAAAACAGAAGCTAACAACGAAAGGGATGTTTGTAAAAAGATTTCAGTCTTATCGTGGCTACACAAGATTGGAAAGTGAATAACAATTTCCAGCTCTGTTTAAGTTCAGGAATCTCATAAAAACACCTGGAACAAAAAGAATCATGTTGTAGATGTGCAAATCTTTTTAGTGTAGTCACTGTTAAGCCATGAAACGAATGTCAGTGACGAATGTCACCTAAAAGTGAGTTGTTAACTCTCCTTCTAGGTCACCTCAGCGCGTCATGTTCTCTGCCAACTGGCCGCGTACCTTACCTCCTCGCTACTTCCTGTTCTGATGGAAAGGTGCGCTTCTGGAGATGTAATGTCACAGAAACAGAGCACTCGGGTATGGACAAGTTGATGTATCAGTGGGAAGAGTGGCCTCTACTTGTGGAAGAGGGGATTCCCAATTGCAGCGCAGTAAATGTGCAAGGTCGCCCGATAGAGGTCAGCTGCTGTCACACTGGACGGATTGCAGTTGCCTACAGGCAGACACCAAACACATCTCCTAACCTGACACCTCATCTGAACTCTCATGGACTGCTGACTTCTCCCCCTACCCTGGCTTCCTCCCCTTATGTGCACAACAACAACACCAACACCCACCTGACTCCGACCCTTACTATACAGCGTAGCGCAAGTGTCCCTCCAAGCCCTTACCCAGCAAATACTAGAGAACCACTGGTCCACATTAGCATCTTCCAGTGTGAGTCCACCGGTGGTTCGCAGTGGATTCTTGAGCAGACGTTAGTCCTGGACAGCACAGATCCCACAGCTAGTTACGGCATTAGCAATAGCACAACTGGGGATACCAATATTCCAAGCAGTAACATGGACTTCTCTATACCTAACGAGCACTGTCTTGGTTCTACTAGTAAGAGTCTGGTTCACTTGGACTGGGTCTCCCAAGAGGATGGATCACATGTTCTGACTGTTGGTATTGGGACAAAGATTTATATGTACGGCCGTCTCTCTGGAAAACCTCCAGAACTCGGCCTGTCATCTGATGTCAGTAGAGACCAAAGCTTGTCTCGTCTTGTCCTGCTTCGATCAGTTGATCTGGTCTCCTCTGTCGAAGGCTCTTTACCCATCCCAGTCTCCCTCTCCTGGGTACGAGATGGTATCTTGGTAGTAGGCATGGACTGTGAGATGCATGTCTACTCCCAGTGGCAGCCCCCAGCACCACCCAAACCCAATGTTGCCATTGTCCAAGATACAGACATCAGCAGCAGCGTCTCCTCCATCGTCTCCGCTGTCAGACAGAGCCAGGAGGAGGGCCTGAGTCCAGGGGCTCCCATGTCCTTACTGGCACCTCCCAAAAAGGCCCTTACGAGATCAATGATGAGCTTGGCTCAGAAACTCAGCGGGAAAAGAACAGCTTATGACCTGCCGGTAGAGATGGAGGATTCTGGACTATTCGAAGCAGCTCACCAACTCTATCCCACCCTGCCCCAGTACCACCCAGTACAGTTACTGGAGCTCATGGATTTGGGGAAGGTAAGAAACTACTGAATGATGTCTATATTTACATATACTTTCCTTTTTTTTTGGTTATTTCTTATTTCCAGGACAGCTTGGTCAGCCTGACCTTTGTCAGTTAACATAATTTCATTTTTTAGGTTTTAACTTTGTTGTTAGTGAGACAGAAACATTAATTTGAAAAAAATGAATTTGAGAGTAAGTTGACGAGTTGTTTTGGGTGCCTCACAAAACTTTGATATATCTGTGTTACACAATTAATCTCCCTTAAGGTTCACCGTGCCAAAGCCATCCTCTCTCACCTGGTGAAATGCATTGCTGGAGAAATTGTGGCTCTTAAAGACAACACCACCAACCCAGAGAAACGTGTACGTTCTCGAACCATCAGCGCTGGAGGCAGCACGGCCAGGGATCGGAAGATGTTCAGCAAAGCAGAGAACTCCACCACAGACTACACAGAGATTAGCTCCATCCCTCCTCTGCCTCTGTACGCCCTTCTGGCAGCTGATGAGGACACATCACCAAAGCCTGGTGTGTATTTCAATAGCGTTTGACATAGGCTGAGTAAAGCGAAGTGCTTAGAATAACATATATTAAGAAATGTGCTGGGAAAATGACAAAAAAAAAGGGAAGCAAAAATGATGTTCACTGATAATAATTTGAACTTAAAAAGTGGACATAATATTGAACAATTAATTCATTGAATGCAAGTCAATTAAAGTGAATTCACTTTAGACATAGGGCTACAAGAATGTATTACACCAGAAAAAAATATATTACACAAGGTGCCATGGCTGCAGAGTCATTATTATTATTATTATTATTATTATTATTATTATTTTAATTTATCTAGCCTTGAGAAAGGTTTCCATCTGCTCATCTAAGACTGTGCCTCTGTAGGTGATAACAGCTCTGAACTTAAAGCAGGAGCCAAAACATGTATTATTTTAAAAAGCAATTAATACAATTTAAAAACAATTTTAAAAAGACTTTAAACTGAGATGGAAGGGATCCTTTAGATGTTTGACTATAATAAAATATCTTAAACAACTGTGCTTGTGGATAACAAAGCTAAACTAGAGCAACTTACTAAATGTGGTAGATACTGTAGAGGGATTTGAATCGATTGCTGTAACTTTGTCAGAGAATATTAAGTTAGACAAACCTCAGAAATCTCCTCCACTGCTCTTCAGCCGGTACAAAGAGAAAGACTGTATTAACAGTATAAAAGAAAGGACCACTTTTATCCATCACACATTTGTGTTCTAGTTTTTTTTGTCTCATTGTGTCTCTGGGGATACAAAGTGAGAAGTATGAAAGCAGAAATGATTTCCTTATCTTTGGTATTTTAATTTAATCTGCTGTCTCCCCAGCAGGAGGGGATGTCTCTCATGAAATGCGTGCCTTGTGTGATATCGGTTCTGTCTTGTGTTTTCGTATAGATAAAGTGGGCAGTGTGAGCGGAGATAGTGGGCATGGTTCCAGTCACACAGATGCTTATGATGAGCTGTTTCATACACCCAGCATGGTGGACTTGGACCCTCTGGACAATGATCAAGAAGAAACTGGGAACAAGGTTAGTTTCTGTTGACTTGCGCTAAGTTGAAAGAGAATGTATAAAAATAAGAGCTGACAGCAACATTTTAGGCTCTTTTTGTAGTTCAGACTTGCATAAGTGTGCATGTCAAGATTCATTTTATATATAAAGTTGTCTCAACAGACAGACCAGTCACAGCCTGTGACAGTGCTTCTGCCTAATTCTTTGAAAATCTTGCCTCTTGCTGGCAGATTGTCTGGATTTTGTCAAAAGGTTAAAGTATTTGGAAAAGCATGTGTATTATTTCCTGCCTCACTCTACTATTTGTTGCCTTTTAAATTGGAAACACAGTATAATTCATTGTACAGACTGTCCTCTGTCTTGTTTTCTGTCTGTAGGTAATTGACCTGTCCCAGTACAGTCCAACCTACTTTGGTCCAGAACATGCCCAGGTTCTGTCCAGCCATCTCCTCCACTCCAGTTTGCCAGGCTTAACTCGTATGGAGCAGATGTCTCTCATGGCGCTGGCTGACACCATCGCTACCACCAGCACAGACCTCAAGGACAGCCAGGGCAAGAGCAAAGGTACTACAGGGGATATCCAAATAGATAGAAATGCAGTAAATAAGTGCACCATTCCACAATATCCTGTAATAATGTTGTGTACAATGGTTATTTACTTATGCATATGTAATAAGTGTTATCTGTCATTCACTAACCAGGTGGAGAGACACTGGATGAGTGCGGTCTGAAGTTCTTGCTGGCTGTGAGGCTACATACCTTCCTGTCTACCTCCCTTCCCCCGGCACACCGAGCACAGCTGCTGCGGCAAGGTACAGTGGACCAGCGGTTGTCACGGTTGAAGGAGGAGGTCCGCACACAGACTTGCTTATTTCAGCATCTTCTTTGTTCAAACAGCATTGTGCTGAATCAAAGCCCGATGTTTCAGCTTACACCTTCATCAGGGGCCAAACAGGAATACTGGGTTGAAAACCACTTTTTTCTTTTTTTTTTATACCTTTTCAATCATCACACAAAGCATCCTATATAATAATTACATCATTCAGTAATCAAGCCATCATCTGTGTTACCTGTATTGTTACCTGTGTTTGCTTTACACATTACACACTTTCCTTGCAAGCTAAGTTTAACTATTATTATTTAGCTTTGATACAGTTTGTTGGAAATTATACTAGAGTTAGATTTTGTCTATTCTTTTGGCTGGATTGATTAATTGATTGTTCTTCTCACTATTGTTATTATTCCAAATCCTTTCAGCTGTAAAAACCCTTCAAATATCAAAAATGTTCAGCTCTTTAAGGACGTTATTGCTTGTATTTAGCCTTTTTTTTATTACCTTTTATACTATTTAAAATAATCAGCTTTTTTCAGCAATTTTTTACATTAAAATGAATGAGAGTCACCTTCAAACACACTCTAAGGTTCAACTACTTCAGCATACTTTCAGGTACAGACTTAATTTCAAGACTTTCAGCTATTATACTTCTATTCAGCTCTTTGATATCTTATACAGTTTTATGCTTTTGTCTCACAGTTTTTTGAGTTTATGTGTATTGCACAGAAATTTCAGCATTATGTTCATTATAATCTTCAACTGTTCTTCTACTTTCTCACCTTAACCCTTATAAGTCTCACAAATTTCACCTCCATACACAATTTATACATTAAAAATGTAGACAAATTTATGCTCTTTCACACGATACCACTCTTTAAGCAGTGTGACTCCTGCTCCTCTTCCTCATCCCCCTAATCCTCCTCTTACTCTTCTTCCTCCTCCTCCTCCTCTCACTTCCTCCTCCTCATCTTCCTCCTCCTCATCCTCCTCCTCATCCTCCTCCTCTCTCTCCTCCTCCTCCTCCCCCTCCTCAATTAAGTTCTCAGCTCTTTAGGTTCCAATGTGATTTTCTTTTTTGGACTGCACTTCAGCTTCCAGTTCTGCCAGTAGGCGATTATGTTTCAGCATCCAGTTTTTTTTTTCCAGCAATGCGATGCTTTCCAGCTTTTTCGGGTAATTCAGTAAGATTTCAGCATTTTCAGCTTCCAACTCTGCCACTATTACAAATTGGCTCGCAGGATTTTCAGCAAAGCAACACAATTCATTTCAGCTTTTCAGCTAATTCAGTTAAGATTTCAGCATTTCCAGCTTCTTTAGGTAATGGACGTCAGCTTCCAACTCTTACATTTCACCTTCATTTCAGCAGGGTGATGCATTTAAGCTTTCAGTAGTTTCAGCAATGCAGGGCAAAATCTTTCAGCATTCAGCAATCACACACATTTTCTCCAGGAACTGCATTTTCTAGTTTGTTCTGATTTAACCACAAGATGGTGCCATAATGTGTAAAACAAACACAGGTAACAATACAGGTGACACAAATGATGGCTTGTTTACTGAATGATGTAATTTCTCTATAGGATGCCTTGTGTGATGATTGAGAATGTATAAAAAGTGGTTTTCAACCCAATATTCCTGTTTGGCCCCTGATGAAGGCATAAAGAAGAAGTTGACGAAACTGAGTCGAGTCTGTGAGTGTGGTCCTTCTCCTTCAAGGCTACCAGCACCAACATTAATTTGATGGGGTTGAGGTGCTTCTTCATTTGATCATTTCAAAGTTGACACAAGCAGGCTTGCAAAGACTACAGCCTCCCACATACAGGGTCATGTCAGGTTGATGAAGAGACTCTTTTCTAATCTAACATTAACAGAAAGTTTAAATTAAAAATGAACACACATAGTTCTTGGGCCAAAAGGCACTTAAGCCACGATTCCACCAAAAGTTCGAGGTACTTTGGACCCAGAGGAACTGATCCCAGTGACGAAACTCAGAACTTTAAAGTCCCTGTAGTGCAGTCCTGTTTGCGTTTCTATTGCATCTGAGGAACCAGGTAGATCACGCAAATCAGACCCATGAGGAATTTAAAAATGATGGCAGCATTTAGAGATGCAGTGTTAACACATGAAGAAACAACAACACAGATCTGTTCTTTGTTTTTACTGCTGCATGAGTTGGATGTAATGAATGAATGAAAAGGAGACATGCAGAGGAGGAAACTGAAACAAGAGTCTGTCTGTCTCCACAATATAACATCTGTTGAGTGTTTGATGGTTATGTATTTGTGCTTTAGAGCATAACTGCCATGAAACAATCAGAAAATAACATTTTATTTCTCTCATTCATGGGCTATGTTCTCTCTACTGCTGCTCCCTCTCTTCATTCAACCCACCCCCAAAGATCCTGTACTTTTGGAAAGTACTACCCATCGAGCAGGGACTTTTTAGGGGGTAAAACAATCTCCTTGGAACTTAATTTAGACCCTGGTCCCTCTGGTGTAAATGCTAATAGACGAACTGAGTTCCTCAAAAGGTTCTTAGTATCTGGGAAAAGATCCTGCGGTCGAAACGCGGCTTTAATGTGTTCTTCAGATAAAGCTCCTGTACCCACCTTGGTATTTGGACAGTAGCTCTATAAAGAACATTACTGATGGTCTCAATTGTAAATTCTTAACTCTAAAAGTCTCAGTGAAAGATGTGAACAAGACATTCTATTCATCACCCTTAACTACCACAGTAAAGTTACCCTTGAACAGGGCAATTAATCCATGTCAGCTCCCATTGAACTCCTCAGTGGTCAGCAGTACAACACTGTGCTGCACCATACTGTACTGAAATAAGCAAGCCAATGCTGGGAATATATGTAACCTTTACTCTTGCATTTACTCACTCAAGTCATGGTTAACTTCTCTTGTTAAATGTATATTAAATGTATGTACATGTTAAAATAAATGTCATGTGTTCCTTTTTCCCCCCCTACAGGCCTGTCAACATGTCATTACGCCTGGGCTTTCCACTCAGAAGCTGAAGAGGAGCTGCTCAACATGCTGCCTGCCCTACAGAAGGGAGAGCCCACCTGGCCTGAGCTGCGCTCCATGGGGGTGGGCTGGTGGCTGCGCAGCACCAACAAGCTACGCAGGTGTATTGAGAAGGTGAGGCAGCTAATGAGGTAGTTAAATATCATCAGTTTAGGTCTCTGTGTTTAAATCTTAATCAGTGACACCATGGAGAGTTTAGTTATAATAAGTTGTCTAATTTGTCGGACAAATTTTCAGATTGTGTCTCAGTAACAAGTCTGTGAAAGAGGAGGTATATGTAAAGTAGTAAGTCCAATACCTCTGTGCAGTTTTGTTAAATATTTGTGCATTCATGTTAGATATTGTTCCACTTTACCCTTGTTTAATCTAATCAAATGTATTTGTGAGGTACTCAACTGCCTGGTCATTTTTATGAAGCAATCTTCTACATACTTGACACTAAATTCTTTGCACCATACATCATAGCTTTTGGCTCATAGGTTTAATCATGGTATCTGCAGTGAAGATGGGTTGGACACAGTTGACAGTAGACGTTTTTAACATCCAAGGGATGCAGGGCGCCCTGGATACCCAGTAGTTTAAGGGACTTACACTAAATCTCAACAGCCCTGGTTCAAATCCAGCAGCATCGTTGTTGCATATAATTCACCATTTCTTTTCCCCTTCATTTCTTTTCATCTCTCCACTGTTGTCTCTCTACGAAAGGCATAAAATGCCCATAAAAATACTAAGAAACAAACCAGGGACACTAAGCAATACATAGTCTGCACCAATTTTCATTTTATTATTTATTTGTTTGTTTATTTCTCTACAAACAGACCTTGTTCTATTGAATAATTTTAAAGATGGTATAATCACATAAAACTAGAAATGAAGTGCCGTCAAATATGTGTACTTTTGCTGAGGCTGCTATAAAACACAGTACTATAACTGAGTATGAACTACTCCCTGAAGTGACCCATAAAGATTCAATTTGTTCTGTGGATAAAACTGTATAGGATGAGAAGGTGTGAACCGATTTTTTTTTTTTTCCCAATTCTTTTGTCAGGTTGCCAAGTCTTCCTTTCAGAGAAACAATGATCCTCTGGATGCAGCGATATTTTATCTTGCATTGAAGAAGAAGGCAGTGGTCTGGGGACTGTACAGGTAGGAAAAAACTGACATGATTTTGCATGTAAAATACATATGCAAAACATGCACATACAATCATTGTCTTTTACAATATTTCCCTTCTTCGGATTACTGAAGAAAGTGTTATTGTTTTATTCTCTCCAGATCTCAGAAGAATGCCAAAATGACAGACTTTTTCCGCAACAACTTCAGCGAAGACCGGTGGAGGAAAGCAGCATTGAAAAATGCCTTTTCTCTGTTGGGAAAGCAGCGGTTCCAGCACTCTGCAGCCTTCTTCCTTCTAGCCGGCTCCCTTAAGGATGCTGTGGAGGCAAGTGGAAAATAGACATGACACAAAATAACTTTGCAGGGAAGCACTTGTTCCTTCAACTGCAATTGCTTCTCGTCAACCTGCTGAACCTAAATGGGAAAGCTTGCTTTCAGTATGAGTTAAATCAAGTGCTGCTCATTTTTATTTACAGGACGTCTGTGGCATTGTAATTCTGCCCTTTTTTCCAACAATTCATAGTCAAGGGCAATGTTTGATAAAACTACTAAGTACGCTGAGAAAGCACATTCACAAAAACAGACCGTACCTCCAATATCTCATGTGTGTGGCATCCTTTTTATTATTAAAAGAGCTCAATACATTCCCACAGTGGTGTCTTTGTCAAGAGCTTTTAGCACAATTCACTGAAGAATTATTGATGTTGGCAGTTGACTCTTGGGTGTTGCTGTCTTTCCTCCTTTTTGTGGGACTTTTCAGTAACAAGTAATGACATTCATAAACTAGCAGCACCACACGTTACTGAAGCTTCATAAATGGGGACATTCCTCCTACTACCTTCATTTCATAAAAATATATTTGCATATTTTTTGTTTGTTTCTGCATAAACTTCAGCATGTTTTATAATAACTGTGCAGTATAGAGTGGTTTATTTAGTATCTCTGGGTTTGGTTAAACCTCACAAGAAATATATAGCTCTCCATCTTTTTACCTTCATATCAAGAGGACTGATTCTGGTCATCCTTTTTGTTTAACCTTTTATACATCAAGGTTATTTCTGTTTAGAAAGTCCCTGAAGCAATGAGTCACAATATTTCGTCTGCGTGAGTAACTGCAGCTTCTCTAAGCATTTTATGGAAATGAGCGTCACCCAGGCAAAGAGCATCATATCATTGACTTTGTTTAGTCTCTCTGGCTTGGAGGTAGTCTCATTGAAATGCACCTCACACCTTAGTAGTTGGGGACAAGCACACCTACACCTCAGCTCAACTCTTTCAGTGAGCACAAACTTCTGTTTTTGTGTTTTGGTTCCTTCCTTTTATTTTCTACAGCTGGACAAGATCATAATTACCTGCCGCATTAACATGTACCAGGAATAAACAGTATTTCTCTAATTGTGTCTTATCTCGTTTCATCCCGTTCAGTTCTGTGCCGGTAGCTATTTTTTAAATGATAAAAACTGTGAGATCTCACTTTATTTCCTCTTTTAGGTGTGTTTGGAGAAGATGCAGGACCTACAGCTTGCCCTGGTGATCTCCAGATTGTATGAGTCTGAGTTTGAGACAGCATCCACCTACAAAAAGATCCTCCAGAGACATGTGCTGGGACAAGACAAACAGGTGCACAATGTGTATATATCACAGACCCCACAAGCTATTGTTTTTTTACCGTAGAAAATATATTATTTTAAAAAAAAGCTGATGTTTGAATCTTCAGCTTTTTTGACGATTCATACACTGCAGAGACACAAAGAAAAATCTGTCTAGTGGTTGTTCTTTCTAGAATTTCTCACAATGAGTCATTTGTAATTCTTGGTTTGGTATTTCAGATTCCAGCCCACCATGATCCGTTCCTGCGGAGCATGGCTCACTGGGTCCTGGAGGACTACAGCAGAGCCTTGGACACTCTGCTCGAGCAGCCTGCTAACAGCGCCAACTCTGTGTCTACTGAAAGTAGATCTGATACTGGTAGGTTTACAGTGTTTTTCTCATTTGTTTGGCTTTATGAATTTATTTTCTATCATGCAGAGTTCAAATTAAGCCGGTACAGTCCTGCAGCGTTGTAACACTGGAGTTGCAGTTTCAGTACAAGAAAGCACATCCCACATCTCCTAGTTTCTTTTATTAGACAAGAAATACATTTTCTGACGAAATCATCACAAATAAAAAGTTAGTCTCATCATAACTATGTGTTGTTTTGTTGTAATTTGCACAGTTTTGTTACAATGAGAGAACTTGTGAAGATGGACTAATGTATGGTAGAAGGCAAGAAAATGACATTATTCAGACTAAGTTGATGCACCACATGTATTGATAATTGACAACATCTTTTGATGATTTCATGTGTGTGATTTGTATCAATACTATTCATAAATATATATTATTATTTTCAATATATATTTTGTAGCTACATTTTGTTTTGTTCTTTCAGTACCAATTGTTTAAATATATTTAGAGAATATAGTGTATATATAAGTATCAGTTGATTGACACAAAATCTACACTAACTAGATAAAACCTAGTTAGTTTTGTATGTTAACTTTAATATTATACATATACAGCTTTTTATCAAGTAAAAACTTTAGGTCTAAACAATGTTCAAATATTATAATTAATTAACGCTGCAAGCAGCGTTGGTCAGGACCTCGCACTCTGGCCCGTTGGGATCAGATCATTTTGCTTTTTAAAAATGAGGTACATTTCTTACAAGTGTGGTGTGCTTTCATTTTGAAAGTTTGATTGACAGGATGAGAATTTTCTGCAGGGTGAGACATGTCTGTCTTGCTCACACCTGTGTCATCAAAATCATGCAAGTTTTGGGCCCATTCATTTGAATTTCAATTAGTAAATTGAAAACGCTTGATGAGTTCGTGTGTAAAACAAATTATTTTCCTAATTTTCATCAAGTCTATTTTTAGAAAAGTAAAGACTTTTAATCTACATGACCTGGTCAAAGTTTGATTGACATGTGTACTTTAAGGTGTGGAGAGACAATAAGTAACTGCAGCTGGACACAGAAAAATACTCATATTTGAATGGAGAGTGTGAGTGAACCGCTAGGTGCTCGGGCCCTAATAAAGGAAAAACTGCAGTACAGAGCTACAAATTTTAGTTTTGATTTTATTTTTCTGCAGCACTTTATCACTAAACTGTCACTCTCACTCAATGAGCTCTATTCAACGCCCACACCCATCCTCCCCCTCCTATTCTCTCTCTCTCCCTCTCAGTTGGAGAGGAGAATGTCACTCTTCTTGTGAAATATCCTCATAAATCCCATGACTTTGGCCCAATCCTACATCAAGAATCACATTTTTTGTAGGAAATTTCATCACGAATCCATTGATACAGGTTTCAAAGTGGTTAGACTTATAGTTTAGACATCAGTTTGACACAAAGTCCACGCTGAGAGATTCCCTCCCCATTGGTTTACATTGTAAGGTGTGATGTGGCACTACAACTTTCAGGGCTTACAATATCTAAACCGTTCGAGTTACTACAAAGTTTTTAACAACTTTCGTTCAGCACAGTGTAATAAGTCATGCATTAAAGTTTGAAGCCGATACCATTAACGCCTTAGGAGGAGATAGCATTTCTTGGGGGTCCAAAATTGGCACAAAGTCGTACTTTGATGGGCATATTGTGGACTTCCTGTTGGATTTGGGTCAGGGGTGTCAGCATATGATTTGTAGGTCTTGATGAGATGAATGTCTACGACATTCCTACGGGCTGTGGCAGCCATATTAGATACATAGGTGGCGCTATAGAGCACATTTTGGCACTTTGGGGGATAATTTTTACATTTTATCAAATTTTTCACCAGACCTGATGTGCGTGCCAAATTTGGTGTGTTTTTGAGCATGTGTAGGGGGTCAAATTTAGGTCTGAAGTGGCGAGATAATAAAGAAAGAAAGAAAGAAAGAAACAGAACAGATACAAAAGGGTCTTCGCTCAGGCCCTAACAATAGGGTCCTAGCCCTTAGGCGAGGACCACTGTTTTACAGCAGTCCTCTGCCTTTTGTGCTTGGTCCCTAATAAACAATATTAATTATATATAATTAATAATACAGTGCTGCTGGCATGTAAATAAAATGAATACATTAAGTCAAAATCTGAGTGTAATATTCTGCCTTGTGCTCCATTACCTCAGTGGAAAGCAGGCATAAGTTAATTTTTACACTAAATTGCATTTTAATGTTTTCTCTCCCCTAACATATGTTAAAAATTAATAAGGGCTTTTATCCAAGGCTGGTTAGTGTACACTGTCAGAAGTCTTATCTGTCTAGATGTCTAGATACCCCAGTAAATACTGAAGGTGAACATTTTTCTGCTGTGGATGCTGGTGTGTCAAATGCAGCATTGCAGATAAAAACAGGGGTAGCCTGAGGTCTTTGCAGATTGTAATTTGACACTGCGAGGTCAGCTCCTCTGCTTTCTCTAAAATGTCACAGCCGTGTAACTATTTTGGTCCTCCATTTAAATATGTGAAATTGCACAAGTAATTGCACCCTACCAGACACAGAAGACTGTTTAAATGAAGAAAATATACACGGCTTGCCGTAAGAATAAATGAAGAACTGAACTTAATATGAACCTTACTTCAGAGCCAAACCAGTCCCAGATTAACCCCCCTCTGCTACATGTGTTTCATAAATGATGTTCTCAAAGCAGTTGAAAGTTGTTTTTTTTCCATCTTATAGATTCTGTGCTGTCCTAGCTGAGTTTACATTGAGTTGTCTTACATTGCTTTTGCCTCAGGATGAAAGAGAGTAAACTTTCAGTGTCACCTTTTTGTCCTCTAGCTCCTCTCAAAAAACTGTTTTTTTTAAACAGAGCTCCCAAGGTGGCCCATTACTTACCTTTAAGTGACCACAGAATGGAGTTATGTTGTGTATGTTAGTGTGTAAGTTCTCAGATAGGTGCAAATTTTTGGTCTTTTCTCTACTATTGATTAACATTTCATCTCTATCTGATCCAATAACACAGCTTTTCCTCACAGGTAATACTGTGGTCAAAACAGTAACGGTTGCTGATTTTTGCCACCGGCAGCAGATAAAATGTTTTGTCTTTTTGTTTCTATGACAGGTTCCTCTTCTGTGTCCACATGTAATCCTGAGGTTTTCAACTTCTACACCTACCTCCGTACCCACCCGCTCCTCCTCCGTCGCCATTTTGGCTCCTCAGACAAGGCTAAGGTTGGCCTGACCGCCGAGGGTCGCAGGGCCGACTCCATTAGCCTGGAGGAGAGAAGACTGTTTTTCACAGCTGCATATGCACACCTGCAAGCCGGCTGCCCAATGCTAGCACTCGAGGTCCTCTCCAAGATGCCCAAAGTCCACAAGCATTCCAAACTCCACAACCAGGAGGACACCGGTATCGCCACCGAACACAGCGTTGGGAGTAAGAACGGGCAAACGTCAGACCCGGATTGGTCTCAGCCAGCTCTGAACGGCTACGAGTCAGGCGGGGACAGCTTATCCAACAGCCAGTCAGATTCAGTGTTGAGTTTTGACTGGAGCCAGCCGTCAGTGACACTCCCAGATGAGCCCCTGGAGCTGAAATGGGACAGTGACAAAGACGACGAAGATGATGAGGATGAAGAGGAAACTAAAAATGGTAAGAGCGGCAGGACTGCAGACAGCAGCAGTGTGTTCCAGGACACGCAGGATGCCATGTCGCCACTCATGGAGATGGTGACAGGAGAGGACAGCGAGGACAGCAGTGACTTCATAGCACCCGCGGATGACATCTTGGTGGCCCAGCTGAAGTTTACCGCCTGTTTGAAGATCATGACCAATGAGCTGAGGACGCTTTCAACCGGGTATGAACTGGATGGAGGAAAGCTTCGTTACCAGCTTTACCAGTGGTTAGAAAGAGAGGTGATTGCACGCACACACACATTTTAACACTTTTACAGACTTAAAGGTCAAATCCATAATGTTTATTTAGTTAAAATGTTATTATAATATCCATCTGTGTGGTGGATACTCAATAAAATGTTTATTACTCGCATAACTCCACACATCTCCACTGTCATCATGTTCACTGTTTCAAGATTTTCTCTCTGTGTGCATGCTGGATTGCATTTAAACACCATAATAAGTGGAAATAAGTGGACGTGTTTTATGAAATTGTCTCCCTTCTCCTGTGAAAACTGTTGTAACGCTCTCACTCCCACCCATGTATGATTATTCTTCCAGATAAATTGATTTCAAAAGAAAATTGTGATTCCCACAGGTGGTGGCTCTCCAGCACTGCTGCAGCTACAAGCCTTGCTTGCCAGAGCTGTCTGTCCAGGGTGATGCCCCTGTCTCTGGGTTGGTGGAGGAGGAACAGGTGGGTGTAGATAGCTGGCTGCTGCTAGATATGTCAGATATTCATGAGGAGAAATCGATGCAACACTTACTGTAATAAAAAAATGAAGACAAGCACGGTATGTTGTAACATGGTTTGAAGAGATTGTTGCACCATTCTTCCTTGGATCTCTGACAGTCAGACCTCTGTTTTTTGTTGTCGGGGTACAAAACATGCAGCTGGGAATATTTGTTCTTTTCTGTGTTATGATTCAATTTCAGCAACATAGTTTATTATACACACACAACCTTGCACAGAACATTTACTGTGTATTTACCGATAAAAGCTTTTCAAAAACCTACAGATGTACATGCATCTGTTGACGGAATAGATTATTTGTACATTGTTTTAAAACCTAGTTGTTTTTAGCATACCATCGCTTTTGCTTGAACACTAGCCAGCTGTATAAAGTTGGCATATTTATAGGAATGTTGATTGATGCGTCTATAAAACTAATAAAGTGAAATTGGTTTTCTAGCCTGGAAGCCCACGTGGTGACAGCCAGAGAAGCAGGAGACACTGGCTGCAGAGTAACCAGCCCTTACTGAGGATGTTTCTGAGCTACTGTAGCTTGCACGGGTCACACGGCGGAGGACTGGCCTCTGTACGCATGGAGCTCATATTACTGCTTCAGGAGTCTCACCAGGTAATTATGACATCAGATGCATAATTAAGGTCACTGATGGACACAGCATGTCAATTTCGCAGCGGCAGCCGAGTTAGCGTCGCTGTATAGCTGCCTCTGAGTAACTATGCTAACTGATTCATAGAGTAATGGAAGAAGTGATAAAACAATTAGTCAAATAATCGATTAGTAAATGATTGACAATTTTTGATTGGAAAATTCATTAGAATGAATGTGGCTGTGCAATCTGCTTTGATTTTTGTGTCTATTTATTCATCCAGATTGAAATCCAAAAATCAATGAGAGAAAAAATAGTGACTCATTACTAGTCATTTATCAGTCCATTAAAAACATTTACTAGTCACATATTCTCAGATGCTTTGCTGCTTGATGTCTGTAACGTCTTGACGTCTCTTCTTATTATAAAGTAAATTATGCTTAGATTTTTGGTTACACTACTTGTCAAAGTATGTTGTAGTTTTTCAGTTATTTGTGTTTTTCAATTACTGAATTAAAACAAATAATAACTGAGAAATAAAAAAATCATTGGTGCAGCTGTAGTTCATGGTTTTATCATAAAGATACTACTGAGAACATTGCTTCATATTTGCAACCAAGACTTTTTCATCACTAACAAGTGGTAATAAAGATTTTATGTTCCGGCCAAACTTTGTCTGTCAGAGGTTGTGAACATAAAATGACAAAACGAGCTAAATGCTGTATATGTATAAAATACTGTTAAATGAATTAGATATGAATTAACAATTTATTACAATAATGTGAACAGAATATATTTTTGTCAACACAAAAGACAGATAAGTGATAATAATAACACTAGCTGCATGTGAAAACATTCACATCAGCAAGCAAAGCTGAGGAATTATTTTACTGTTAAATATTCTCTTTGAAGGGAAGAACAGTGAGCAGATGAGGGGCAAAATACGAATGAAAGATGAACATAAAGCCATATAAAAGCTTGTCTTAACGCGACCAGATTCCCAAGACACACACATTCAGACCTACATACCGCGCGCTGGTGACAGTCTACACACCTCCAGCAATGTGATGACAGGTTGTGCGGCTTCACAGAGCTCCTGAGGGAGGTCCTGCCTTAGGCTGACTATTAGAAGGTTGAGTCAAATTTTAGGAGGTAAACAACTCAATGAGCCGACATAGGAACAATGCTCTTGAATGTTAGTACGGTCGATAGGCATACGGAGTCCTTTCTACTTTCCTACTTTGATGTTAAAATAAAAGTAATTCCTTTTGTCCCAGCACTGGTTCCATGTTTGTCAAATTTCTCCATTGTTGTTGAGGAATTTTTTTGTGTTTTTTCGTTTGACTTTGCTTCAGTCAGAGCTTCTGTTAAGGAGGTTAGTGACAACTGAATGTGATTCTTCAAGCGTGAGGAACATAATAAGCCTGTGGTCTTCTAACACACAGAGAATTATGTTAGGGGATCTAGAAAACACACAGAACCAGTCACCCCTTCATTGGCTTCTTTTTCGCTCTTTAAATGTCATTCACACACACACACACACACACACACACACACACACACTGAAAAACACCGCATATATTCTCTAAGTATGGGATCATGTATGACACTCTCACAGTTGGCTCATCCTGTCTTAGTATGGCTCAGGAAAAGTCTTTTTGTTTCACAGTTCAAAGCAGCAACTCTCAGTTCCAGCTCCCTTTGAGAGCTGCCTCTGTTACCTGCAAACAAAAAAAACAAAACAAAAAAAAAAAAGAGAATGTTGAATGTGTCTTATTTTTGAGGTTTACTGTGGTGTAACATTAAGTTATATATATATATATATGTCCCAGTGTATAGGTGTGAGAATTTGGTGAAAAGTAATCACTTATGCATTATCAACATTGTCCACACAATATGTACATTTTTTCTTTCAGTGTACATACTGTAATTAAATGCCCCCCCCCTCGACTTCTGCCCACAGGACGACTCTATCCAATCAGTGATGACGCAGTGTTCCCAGCCCACCTCTATCCCTCTCCTGATGGCTTGCACAGCCAACGTAAAGACCGTGGTGGCCAATCCCATCGTCTACCTGACCAACCTGACTCACGACATCTTACAGACCATCAATGCACTAGACTCTCCTCCACATCCCGATGTTGTCAACAATGAGGTGAGGTGGTGTCACTTATTGCATTTCTACCGCCGTAACGGTTAAGTGTGGACATTCCTCTTGACAGCGAGAGAGCTATGAAATGTGATTTTTATTGTAAGAGAGCAGTGATACTGTGAGATGTCTGCAATGACTCACACAATAAAATGTATGAATTTTCTCCACTAGTAGTGTAAAATCCTTACACCTGATAAAATATAAACCTCATTTAAACACTTTTTTTGTGTCATTGCTCTTTTTTTCAGATCTACGTGATGCACACGTTGGCTGCCTCCTTGTCTGCCTGTATATATCAGTGTCTGTGTGATGGACACACATACAGGTCAGTGTCTCAAGCAGGGGTTTTTAATGAGCGTTTGCTAAACGAGCTCACTTAGTCCCAATATTTTTAGGCTATTAACCCTCTAGGATACAGTACTGTATGTTGTTAGGACTGTTACACAAAGCAACATTATCAGCAGCTTGATACACTTGAATGCATCACAAACCTTGATTTTCTTTTTTTTTTTTTTTAAAGCATCCATTTCTTTACAGTGATTTGGGGATCTCGAGAAATAAATCTTTGCATGCCGTGGCTTAGTGTTTTGAAAAAGCAGTCATGCAGCCTGACTCAGAACAGTTTGAGTTCATCGTGGGTATCTACAGTGCAGTGCAGCATCTCTCCGAGCAAGCTTCTTGAATTCTTTATATGTCTTCAAGCGATGCTTAACTTTGATACAACTTTTTCCATTTTCACCTTGACACGACTCCATTAACGGCTTTTGCCACCGCTGGATTATTTTTCTATCATGAGTGATATGACTTGGTTTTCAAAAACAACAAGAAGACAAAATGCTTCAAAAATAATGTTCATTTGCATCTTCTGGTTACATTTGAGTGTGTGTGTGTGTGTTCGAAGGGTTATTGGAGCAGAATTAAAAGAAATAAGGGGGAAGGGACATGACTACTGGTAACCGTGCATACTTTATAACAAGAGGTTAATACGCACATACAGTTCAAGTGAAACACTACAAATGTGATAAAGTGGAAACATTTTTTTTTTCATGATTTCATTTTAGCACAGAGATAATCTTTATTCCGTTTGTCATGATTTAGGCTGGTTTCACCAAGTAGACTAGTGTTGTGATTTTAAGGCATAGAAAAAGGAAAAACATGCTGGAAGCTTGCTAACCAAAAATATGACACTCACTTGTCTGTTTTAATGCTTTCCAGAATGATTTATGGAAGCTGCCAGGCTGCTGTTTGTCATTCTTATCTTAAATACTTGATTAGATTTTTTGGTTTTGACAGATGGGAGGAACATTGTTTATTTAAGACGTGTATGTAGCATAACTCCCAATCATTTTGACAACAGCCTGGCAGAATTTTAACTCTGGATGGGTGAGGAGGGAAGGAGCACGAGGGAATCTTTCTTACTGATTTGGCTTACAGCTGTGTTGCTGTGTGATTGTCTCTCATGGTTCTTGATGTTGTACAGAATCATTAACTTAATGTTTGACCAGACTGGGACCCGTGATACCACAGTGCTGTGACCCCCAAAGAGATTTTTTTTCAAGATAAGAGAGAAAACATCATTCTTTAAAATCCAGCTCTCTGACCTTGGTATTTCAAAGCTCACACAATTCTAAGAAATGTGATTAATTGAGCCGCTTGGTTTTTCATATTCTTCACCCACCATGTTCTTTGCACATGCACACACACACACACGCACGCACAGAGCCATCTATCACATACTGTTGGGAGTTGAGTAGTCTAACTAAATTAGCAGGGCTATTTCTAATTTAACACCGTCTTTGTTATGGTAATTATGATATAAACTCTCCTGGTGTATCGCTGCAGAGGTTTGATGAAATTGTGCTTCTGTGTTTTCCTCTTGAGCGTGTGAGGGAGGGAACGAGTGTAAGAGATGGTGTGAATTTTTTAAAAGGTATTTCAGGATGTAGGTTGTGGGGGGTTGAGTGTTGCCGCTAAGTAGACGGTATTTTGATCCGTGTTCTGGTCTTTTCTCTCTCTGTTATCATGTTAACTTCAGTTTAATTTAATTTACCGATCAGGCCAACAGCCAACAGGTCCATCAGGTTGAAGCCTAAAAATACTCAAAGTGACTGCACCTGTGTATTGTGTGTGTCGCGTGTGACTTGAGGGATTAAATTTGTTGTGAGAAGTGCATTAAGCAACACAGTCACTGCCGCTCCTCCCTCTGAATGATGTTCCTTTGACTTTCGAATTCTTTTTGATGTGGAGGCAATTGGTTTTTTCACAGAAGCTTAAAGGGGGATTTATTGGATGTTAGAAACTTAATAGACTCCCTGGTGGGTTAAGCATTCCATATTCTCTATTTCCATCCCCAACCATCTGAGGTTTTTTTTTTGTGTGTGCATTTGTTGAAAAGCCACTTGACTTGAGAACCGATACTTTCTTCACTCTCTTTCAGTGTTTCTTCTCTATTACCAAACTGCATAGATAACCTGAGATGCAGTCCATTAGTATTTTATGTCGTGACAGAACAGAGCTCAACAGCAGCGCCTCTTTCTTAGAAACAGCATCCCAGAATCCAGAACAAAGTTAAAAGTAAAACATTTAGACATTATATATTTACAACACCTAACCCAATTTTTAAAATTTCACTTTTCAGTACAGCATTTCAAGTTTAATATGAATGTTTTTGCTTTGTGGCCTCATACTGACTGTGTGTGTTGTCTCTTTTTTTTTTTTCTGTTTCATCTCCCGCAGCCATGTGAACCATTTCACAGGGATTGTATATCAGAGTGTATTGCTGTCCCAGAAGCAGCCAGTCAGAACAGTCAGCATGGATGAGTCTGTTCAGCCCAACACTTCTCCTGCACAGTGGCCAGGTAAATAGTACTATATACACAGTACTATATACATTTTCTGCTCCAATTAATAGAAAGTAAGCTTTTTTTTTTTCTTATTATCCACGAATAAAAGACCAAAACCAACAATGATTTGGTAGTCCATCTGTCAGCGCTTACAACTTTCTACCCTGTCGGTAGCATTCAGCTCGAGGCCCATTTGTTCCTACTGAGGATGTAAAGCTTTAAAAAATGGGGTCATGAATACATAGTTTCCTTTACAGTAATTTCCTTAAACAGCTGGACGCTGTCATTTTTGGCAAACATCAAACAGGAGTAAATAGTGCATTTGTTACGGACTATTTTCATCTGCAGATTAATACACATTTGATATACTAGTGACTATATACGGCAGCAGGACAGCATATGTGGGATTGACTCAAAATAAACTACATTGACTAATCCCTTATTATTGTTAATCATAATTAGAGAACAGGTTACCCAGTGCAAAGGTGTGGCCTATCAATGTGTTTTAATACTTTTTTGATGTCAATGGAGGTCTACTGCACAGAGCAATCACAGACAATACCTGTCAGTAGATTAAATTCATTCACTATTTATCTATATAAACTACAAAATGTAAAGTTCTTTTAGGTTCTTGTAGTTTACACACTCAAACGTGGCTGTCTTTCTCTTTTTTGTTCCCTGCCTCCCGTCTTCTCGTCCCTCTCTCCAGGTATTGCCTCTCTGATCCGTCTCTTGAGCTCAGCAGGTGAGGAAAGTCAACCAGGCTTAGCCGTGCTGCTCTGTGAGATCCTCACTGCTGTCTTCCTCAGTCTGTTCGTTCACGGCATGGCCACTCACTCCAGCAACGAGCTGTTTCGCATCGTGGCCCATCCCCTCAACAGCAAACTCTGGGTGACAGTGTTCGGAGGAGGTGCCCGGACCCCTGTCATACAGAAACCCAACAGCCCAACGAAATCACCCCCGCCAGGTTAGCGAGGATTGTTTTAGTGGATCTGTTTTTATTTCTGACAGTTTGCCTAAGTGGCTGTCTCTGTGTGAGGGGTTTTTTTTTTCTTTTGGAGGTGACCCAGTAGACAAATGAAATCAACCCTTTTAAATTAATTGAGTTCCCGTCTGTAGGTCATTGTGAAATCCATAAACCTATTAGTGAGGGAGCTGTTTCCCTCACACTGTCAGTGTTACTCTCATAGTTGTCAGACAGCACTTTATGTAATGCAACTTTAAGTTTATTTGACACAATGTAGGTATTTTAAATTGTAGTGTTGTTTTTTATATTTTCTAGAATGGTGTTTCCATATTTAACATTAATGTAATCAGCAAAACAATGAGTATTTCAAAGTAGTAAGTTGAAGTGTGTCCTGTATATGATGCACAAACGGGTTGTGATAGGAGCTGAAATCACTGATGTAGCAATTTAACAAACTTTTCCTCGTTGATGCCCCAGCTTCACCGGGCAACGACGGCTCAGACAGGAAGTCCAGACGATTCAGGCTCCTGTCATCACGCAGCGGATCGAGGGAAGAGTCCGGGATAGAGAGGGAGGGCGCGTCCAGTCCCAAGCCTGGACCAGTTGTGGAACAGGAAGCTCCCTCCGTCTTTAAAGAACGTTTTGTCCCTCCAGAGCTCAGCATTTGGGATTACTTTATCGCCAAGGTAATTCATAATATTATAACCAATTAATCTGTTTAAAAACGGCCCTTTCATATTGATTCCTTTCCTTTCTTTCTTGAGTCTAGCTCGGATTAATTGGCTTTTCATTTTGACAGTGTTTCATATTCAGGGTTCATGTAAAACAATCTTTTGACCATGTTATGATTGTAGTTTATATCTTATGGAAATACACTCTTAATGTGGAATCATCTAACTACATTAATATGCTATAATGATGCGTTAAAGCTGACTGGCAGCAAATGAAAGAAAGTATTTATGTTTATTGCTTTTCTCATTCATGTTAAGCTGAAATTAGAAAGTACCATGACATTATTCACAAAGCAAGTCTTTTTCATCGTTGTGTTCTTGTGTTTTTAGCCGTTGCTGCCACCGTCAGAAAACAGAATTGAGTACGACTCGGAGGAGAGCCAAGGCAGTCAAGATGAAGATGAAGATGATGAGGAATATGAAGATGTGTTTGACCCCAATTCTCCACAAAGAGAGCACTCTAACCACAATTCATACAGGTAATGACAGAGCGCCGAGTGTATATTACTGCAAACACCAACTTGTCTTTACCACAGTTCAAGCCGCCTTGACTTAACTTGCATGTGTTTGCAGCTTTTCTGTTGACTTTGTCATCACGCTGCCTCTAAATTTTGCTCTACATTCAGTCTGATAACAACTTTATGGCCCTTGTTTTTTAGAAATCAGCTTTGGACCCATTTAAAGTATTTATGTTCAAAACTATAATGTGGTTTGTAATGGCCTCTTCTCTCTCCAGTTGGTGTTTAATGCGCCTGGCAATGGTTCAGCTGGTGCTGGTCAACCTCAAGTCCTTCTACCCCATGGCAGGATATGATCTATTAGGTAAAACTAAAATACATAATACAACCTCTGATGTATTAACGTCCAGGATGTAGATAAGTGCCGTGCCATTTTTCACTGCCTGTCTTAACTAATCCTATTTTCTCCTTGTTTGTGTGCGCCTGCTTCCACTTAACGCAGATCTGCCTGTGGGCTCTCCTTTGTGTCACGCTGTGCTGAAAACGCTGCAGCGCTGGGAGCAGGTGCTGCAGAAAAGACTGGAGGTCTTCGGGGGCCCCCCTTCCAAGTACATCTCCACACACCTGCAGGATGAAACAGCCACACCCGGCCCCGCCCTCCTCAGACACAAGGCCCTGCTGGAGCCGTCCAACACGCCCTTCAGGTAGTGCCACGTTTACTGTCGAGTCAATCTGTAACATAAATCTTAAACAGAAGTTTTAAAAGATGAAAGTATTTCTTTTTGTTTAATTAGAATTTTAAATGAGGCAGCCCTAATGTGTTTGTTGATGCGCATGTTTACGTTCACTCAGCGCCTCAGAGACATTTGTGTTTTTGCGAAAACAAAGTAATTGTCTTATGCTGTACAATATTGCATCAAGTCCTCAGAAATGCCCTTCAGCTTTTTAACATTAGAGACTAATGTTAACGTGATGCAGTTCAACTGACTTACAGTTTGCCTTCAGCACCAGATATGTCTGTAAAATATGTTTCAAAGTTGTTTCTCGAGATTTCCTCAGAGTCGATGTTTAATCCTTCAACAGATGTGACCCCTGCAGATTTCCATATTACTCATACAGTACGTAGGGATTTATTGTTCACGCAGGAACAGCAGTTACAGTATTTGCATTTGATGTGTCTTGCCTTAAGCTATGTGGAGATATGTGGAGGATTCAGATCAGCGCCAGTGGCACAAATCAGAAATAATATATTTTTAACATATTTTATTGTGCTTCAGTGAACTGATACAACTGATTTATGAGCATCAAAGTTAATATGCAGGAGGTGTTGTATTGTTTCCAGAACTAGCCATCATACAGCACTGCCAGTGAAGCGTCTGTGGCAGTTTCTGGTCAAGCAGGAGGAAGTGCAGGAGACTTTCATTAGAAACATCTTTACCAAGAAACGGGACCCGAACGAGGTACACGATGTTTGTATCGTGCTAAGCCATCGCATGAACTGTCTCCACATTGCACAGCTAGAACATTTGATTAATTGTTACTGAATAACACATTAACTATTTTGTTATGATAAAATCCACAACACATCTCTGTATTTACCCACAGGCAAACTGCATCATTAATATTGCTTTTACACCCTGTTGGCGCATTTGTGCTTTTTTTGTTCCGCATGCCAACCACATGTATTATTACTACCTCCAGTTGCATGATGATGCTTTCATTTCAAATAATTACAGCCTGTTTGATTAACAGCACAATAATTCAGTATCTGTGTGTGTTTGACTGCATGGGTCATCACTTGATGTTGTATGTTGTGTGTGTTTTGTGTGTGTGTGTGTATGTATGTCTACCCTGTGCGCTGTGCTGCTTCCCCCCAATCATTAAAGTCGGTCGAGGACCAGACTGACAATATGAAATGTTCAGGGATGGACGAGACAGGAAACTATCAGGTACTGCTGCTTCAGATAAATTATGGCTTATGGTTGTGGGGCGGGATGGGCTCTGTACCAAACCTCAGTGCACATTTATTACTGAATCACTTGTGTCAAAGTATTGAAAACACAAAAAAGTATGCTATGTGAGATTCTTACTCATGTCCACGCATACTTTGATCAGATATTGCCTAAATTCAACATAATTATTTTGCTTTCTTTTTAGAAATTTGTGTTTGCATTCAGCAAACTAAGGCATTGTATTTGCACTGATACTGAAAAATTTCAAGCAATGCCTAATCCTTGTGGTCATAGATATTGGAAGATACTATACTCCTGATGGTTGAATGCAACCATCAGGAGTATAGTATCTTCTCTAAACTTTACACCTTTTATCTCTCATGTAGGGCTGCTTGACTTTAACATACTGATGAATTTGGTCACAGTTGACGAAAACCAGCTAATAAATGGTTTCAAAACTGTATGACTGGTCTCAGAGTTTACCAGCACATTTTACAGTGGTGTTAACCAGATCAAATTTAGTTAATTGCGGAAACTACACTGAGTCAAAGTCTCCGAGAACCAGCCTACACCACAAAATCGTTTCATCTGAGAATTCTTGAAGCATTTTCATTCTAAACAACACTACTTCTCATTTGTCAGAATGAGAAACGAGTAAAACAAACTGGTGATCTGTACAGATATTATGAAACCTTATGAAACATACTTTACGTCACCATACATGTGTGGCTGTTACAAAATGTACCATTGGTTAAATATGGGAACATGTTCATCACGTGCCTCGTGTTTGCCTCCTACAGTAGAATAGTAAGTGTGTGGCCTGTCACATTTAGTCTAAGAAACATTAAAACTGTGATCTTGACAGAATTACAGTACATGCGTTTTCAGGGCAATGAACTCTACATGTTCCTGTCAGTGTTTGATATTAATCTTACATTGAACACTCTAAATATTCATGCAAACTATAAATCTTAAATCATACTGTACACTGATGCTTCATAGAGGTTTCCTAATCTTCTGGCTTTCGCTGTACAGACCGCCACGTTGTAGCTACTTTATTTGGCACAGTGTTAATTAACCCAGTCTCTCGGAGGACAAGCTATGAAGCTAAATAGGTTCTGATTAATGGGTCCAACACTGTCACAGTGAATCTGCGTCCCACAGGGATTATGTGTTCGGCGAAAATGGCAAACCACCATATTTAGATTTCTGTAAGTCAAGTTTTGCTTTATTCCATCTGACAGAAAAAGACGTGGTCTTTTCTCCTTGAATAAATGCTGTAAAGAGTTCAATTCAATCCCATGCTCAAAGGATGCCTGTCTCATTTTGAGTAACTCTCGCATCAAGACTTAACATCTCTGTACAATATGCCTGCCATACTGCTGCATACATCCCATAGGGCCTTTATGGTACAGTGCTCATTGCTCAAGGGTGGTTGTGTTCATGCTATCTAATGGCTCTAACCCACTTCTGTTGGCTGCTGTGGTTAACAGTGCGGCCCGATGCACCTCTCCTAACTACTAAAGGCAAGACAAACACATAAACATAGAGCGCACATGTTACATAGTGTTGAAAGCAAAGAGTTGGCTTTATAGGCTGAGGCTTGGCTCTGTTATAACATCATGTCTGTTATCTCTTAGAGAAAATAATTTGACACTTTATTTATCAACCCCTCTCATGGATGTTGTCAGGTCATTGATTCTGTAGCACGATGGGAAATATATCTGAAGTTGTGGCTGTTATTTGTCTGCAGGGAGTATTTACAAATGTTTCAGCTGTAATGATGGAATCTCTGTGGTGGTTGTGGTGGTGTGTGTGTGTGTGTGTGTGTGTGTGTGTGTGTGTGTGTGTGTGTGTGTGTGTGTGTGTGTGTGTGTGTGTGTGTGTGTGTGTGTGTGTGTGTGTGTGTGTGTGTGTGTGTGTGTGTGTGTGTGTGTGTGTGGGTTGTCTGTGCAGACTGAGTCAGATCTAGGCAGCCCCGGAGGAAAGGCACGCATCATCCACAAGGAATCTGACATCATCACAGCCTTTGCCATCAACAAGGTACGGCTCTTTAACACAGATACACCAGAACAAGAGTATAGTGTATTCCCAACAATGGACGGCATCGGTTTGCCAGTCTATCTGTCTGATATTGATCTTTTTACATAAACCTCAGATCATCCACCTCCAGTATAACAGATATGATGCAATTTGTTCAGTAATGTCATAATTGATTAATGTTATGGAGTAGCCAGTGCAAAAAAATCTCTCCATTACATTATATTATTTTAGTTTTTTTCTCTGTTACTGACTTCAAAAAGGGAAAACCATAAAAACATTAGAAGTCAGACCTCTCGTCAGAAGTTAGAGGTCTGAAACTGAATTTTAAAAAACCTGAATTTCAAATCATAGCTTCACTGACCAACACGCCTTCAAATTCAGAGCACACAACTCCACCAAAATCTTTTTGCCAACTCAACACCATATCTTTGCCCCTTTGTTGTTGTTGTTGTTGTTGAGCCCATGTTTTCTTTGTTTGATTTTAGAAAAAAAGTTCACACTGTGCTGCTCTTGGTTTTAGTTGGTTGAACGCAGCACTTCATTTAAAGGAAAGCAGTGGTGTTGGCTTTTTCTCAACAGGGATCAAAGAAAGGTGCAACCTTCAGGTCATCATTAAAAGCACAGAGATGGATGGTTTTGTGACCAAAGGCAGAATAGAATTGGGGGAAAAAAGTCTTTGTCTCACTCTTGTGGTCTTTCTAACTTTTCAGAATTTGCACATACATAATTTCTCACCCTACTTTCTGTACCCTTATCCCCTCTATCATCCGTCTCTCTCGCTCTCCCCACCTCCTATCTCTCTCTCTCTGTGTCCTCCAGGCAAATCGTAATTGTTTAGTCATGGCCTCCACCCATGACATTCAGGAGCTGGATGTGTCATCCATCTTGGCTACACAGATCTTGACATGGATCGATGACGATGAGGCTGAAGCCAAAAGGTAAGAGACCGGGCGTGTGTGTTTGTGTGTGTGTGTGTGTGTGCACGAGCGAGGCTGCAATGCATACTGTACTCGCTGAGTCCTAATGGCTTTAAGAGTTCATCCGGAGTAACATAAACTCACCTTTTCACCTTCATACCATCTGAGCTAAAATGAGTTTGGGAGTGGGACAGTGTGATCGGTGCAATAATGATTGTGTAGGCGGTGTATGTGTTGTTTTGTTATGTGTGCCTGTGCTGCATAATCTATATGTATTACGTTTGGCTGCTTCTTTATGGGCTATTACGTTATTATGTCAGAACAAGGTCATTTTCTGTCAGTATGTGTTCTTATCCTCGTCATGCATGGCTTACTCCATCATCTTTTTATCTGAATTATGTTATTTTTCTCCCCTAAAGTCATCTTACCATCCTTTTTAAAATCTTTGTAAAGTGTTTCCTGCCAAACCCGTTGGATCCGTCTGAACTGAACGACATTGAGTCATTGGAGGATTCTTTTGTATGATTTAACCACATTATGTCATGAAAATACATTATATACCTACAGTAATTCTTTTTCTGTCTTCTGTCAGTGCTGGCAGTGATGACTTCCTGGTGGTTCATGCACGCGATGACTTTGCCGCCCTCCACGGCACCACACCGTACACTCACAGTACCCCTGGCACACCCATCAACATGCCGTGGCTGGGAGGCCTGCAGACGGGCCGAGGAGCATCCGTGGTGAGTTCTAACACTTTCATTCGTATGCGATGATTATATCTGAGCCATTTTCTTGCTTTTGTGTGCAGTACCAGTCAAAAGATTGGACACACCTCATTATTCTCTTAAATGAGGATTTTCCTGATCTCCGTCTCAGAGGACAGGACTACTGAAGTTGTTTTGCATGGGGGGGTTTTTTTGTAGTTAATCGCAAATTGTTTCTACTATACATAGCTGCTGACCATTTTTCAAAGCATACTATCCCACTTAGCGTACATTTTAGCACTAAACAAACCAGGTGGTTGTGGGCCAGTATAGTACAGAACTTGTACACTGTATTGGCATGGTCCAATTAGGGCTAGAGCGATAAAAGGGTATGTAAGGTTTTTTTAATTTCCTTCCTTAGCCAAAGCTACTGTTTATTTCATTCCATCACAATCAACACTTTGTCACCATTATTTTTACTTTTATAAACATATTTCCCAAATGGCCAACCCATTCCTTTAAGTCTCAGACACCTGCATTACCAGAACAGGATAAAATAAACTGTCAAAAAATTAAGCTGACGAACTTAATTACTGTAGCTGTAAAATCAAGTATGTGCAATCTGTACTTGGACTAAACCACCAGTATGGTTCCTTAATTTTCCATAGACAGTACAGTGATGAGTGCCATGGGTTTAGTATGCTCTTCACTGCTTTCCTTTAATTAATTGATGTTGTCTGTTGCTCTGAATCTGCCCCTCTTTGTACTCAAAGCAAAATCCTCAAAGCAGTTTAAATGACTTTAATTAATAATTCATCTTTGTCTGGGCTCAGTTTGCCAAAAGCATCATGGCAGCTAACATTAGTTTCCCTCATTGATTTACAAAGGAACTAAGATGTTATTGACTGATAGAGCTTATGAGACAACAGGCTCAAATCTCCATCATTTTATCCTCCTTTTATGTAAAGTATGTATGAGCCGTCTCACTGAGCCGAGGACTTGGCATTAGCCGCAAGGAGATTGATTTGGTTCTGGTGGTATCAGTGTCTTTGAATCAAGCAGCCGTGAGTCATGTTTGTTGATATTTACCAGCTCGCTCATTGCTCTTGATATGCAGACTGGACAGTAAGAGCCACTCTGCATCGTAATTATTAAACCAACCAGTCAGGAAAGCTGCTCGAGGTTTGGAGCAGAATACATTTAGAGATAATCATAAAAAGAAAAAATCAGAGACAATCATAAATTAAATCCTTGGCAGACATTATTGTTAATATCTGTCTTTCTAGGCCACCAGTCATAATACAGGACAGCAAATAGTGACTGAGCCACAATATATTAAGGCAATTAATACTATATGAGGACTTTATTCTGTAGTTTAAATGCAGCATTAAATATTAGCTCATGGTGAATATGTATTGAACGTTGGCATGATGATGTTTATCTGACCTTCAGATTGAGATGATTTTAATTACAGATCAGCCCCATTCAGTCATGCACCTGCTTACATAATTATGACAGTAATTCTCATGTGTGAATGTTTTCAAAAAAAACACCTCATAGCCAAAAAACAAATAAAAATCAGACCTGTGTTGTGTGAAAGTCCCAATTTTATTCTCCCCAATCAGTCATTTTCTGCGACGCTTAACCTCAACCCAACCTTAGCCCTTTCATCAACTATGCATGGCAACCGTATGGAAAACACTAGTTGAAGGGAAGGGAGATGCAATTGAACACAAGACATAAGACCGGCACTCTCTCCCTATGTTTTCAATTTTCCATGTCAGCTGCATTGCTGAAATTATAAATATCTAGAAAACACTTTAGATACAGCATGTAAACAAATAGGAATTAAATACAGTAAGAGTCACAACATCTTGTTATTCTTTTCTCGGACACAGTTTGACATAATAAGCAGTAGAATCATCTAATAATAAATTATGAAACTGATGAGAAAAAGTATCAGTGGATTGACTGACTGTGAGAAGCAAAGCGTGCATCCCTCACGCTAATGTTGGTCATTGATTAAAGCATCAAATCTTCCTTTGTTATATTAATACTTTCACTTTCACTTAACATTTAGAAACTCACGCATTGTGGCTCCAGTCCTGTCATGTATTAATAAAGCTGATGATGAACATTTACATAACGAACACCTGTGAATGAAAAAAAAGCCATTATTTTGCAGATAAATGCAGCCAACAATGTCACATATTCAACGTGTAAAAAAAGGGCTTCAGAGTACCGCAACGCTTTGAAACTCTGTACTATTACATAGCTGTGTACTCTGTTATAAATGTTACTGTATAACATAATGAAGCTCTGCAGTGTTTTCTACTAACATTGGCTTACTAAAAATTCTCCTCCTCCTCACTTTGTTCCCCCAGATGATCAAGAGAAATATCAACAATGTGAGAAGAATGACCTCCCATCCCACACTGCCATACTGTAAGTACGATTCAGATGTCTGTCAGTAGATTAGAAGAGTATCTGCCTCTTAAACGTGGTATCCAGACACCATATTTCTCATGTTAAAAAGAGCCTTCAGGGGACGATTTCATCACCCAAAACGTTTCTCTTATCCAGATATTTAGAAAAAGTTATATATTTGGCAAAGTTTTTTTCTTCTGGTCCTGGTGCTGCAGTTGATTTAGAAACGGCTGAGTGAGCCTTAGTTGTTACAACCTTGTGTTTTCCACTAAATGTAGAGTGTGGGGATTCAGTTGTGAGGCGTTTGGGTGGAATCATTCCCAGCAGGTCATAAGAGCAGCTGCTGAAGTGTGTGTGAAATAAACCGTTTTATCCATCAATAATAAAACAAAGGATTTTAGGGAACAAAGAGAAGCCAAAACCTCATGTTGGGACCAGAACGCTCATGAAGATGAACTGGAAAAATGAGCTTTTTCTTTTCTTTTTTTTTTCCTCCTGTTGTTGTTCAGACCTGACAGGAGCTCAGGATGGAAGCGTGAGGATGTTCGAGTGGGGTCATTCCCAGCAGATCATTTGCTTCAGAAGTCCAGGGAACTCCAGAGTCACCAGGATACGATTCAACCACCAAGGAAACAAGGTTAAAAAAGACACACACACACACACACACACTCATACTGGGGAAGCTTGAACACTTAGAACAGCTTTGCAACACGACTACATTGTGATGTGAGCCTGTCAGATTCAGCAACATTTTCACACTTCCTCTCACAACTTTGCCATTCAGGCACGAACCGCAGTAGGGAGATTGGCTTCAGCACACATTGCTCCTCAGCTGAGTGATTCAACCGCTCTGAACTCAGGCACTCGCCTCAAGCTAATAATTTTCTCAGATGGTGCCTGTCCTATGCCAGTGCTATCTTATCTGCCAGTTCTGGCAAAAGAATGAAATATGCTTTAGAAAAATTGGAAAAAGAGAACATGCAGAGCACTTGATTTTAGTTATGTAAGTGGTGCTTGGACTTAAGGCTCTTGACATCTTTTTGAAAGATAAGTTGAGCACAACATAAATCACCTTAACACAGGAGCAGTGCTGTCATTCTGTTAAATAAAGTAATATTCTAACTTAATTTGAGCAAAGCTCTGATATCTGCTCTCTGAATGTTTTGCGTAGTTCGGTATCGTAGATGCTGATGGAGGTTTGAGTCTCTGGCAGACCAACACAAGTGGGAACGCACCAAAACCTTATCTGGTAAGAAAGCAACCGAGCGTATTAATGTGCTCCCTTTTTTTTATCTTCTTCCAACATTTTTGTTTTTAGTTTTGTCTGTCTAAACCTTCTTAGTGTCCACCCGCCTTCTTCCTGTCGTCTTCATTTTCGTTCACTCTTCCACTGGCTCTCTATTACTGTCACTATTACTAACCGTCTTCTTTATGTCTCTGTGCCAGACGTTGCAGTGCCACAACAAGACAGCTCATGACTTTGTCTTCGTGGGCTCCTCCTCTCTCATTGCTACTGCGGGCCTTTCGACAGACAACAGGTACAAGAGAGTAAAAGGAGAATTTCCATTTGCCCGCGAAATTATCTTCGCACGTTGAAGTTTGTGCCATGAATTTCCAATTAAATGCTAAATCTCTCGTCCTTTCAACTCCACTGTGCTGTGGCCAACAGAGATAATGACATGTCTGATGAAAATGTTGGACTGAATAGTAATTTGGTGATTTTGTAACTCCACAGGAACGTGTGTCTGTGGGACACTCTGGTGACTCCTGCGAACAGCCTTGTACATGGTAAGATGCATGACGAGAGGAGTTTTTTTTATAACAGCCTCTTTTAGGAATCAGCTGATTCACTGATAGTACTTTTAGATTAAAATTAGATCAGTTGATTTATCGATTAGTCAAGCGAGAGAAAATTAATCTGCAACAGTTTTGTTAATTCTTAAAATGCTGAAGTTGTAATACAAGAATGACAAAAAGTAATGTACATTTTTATATATCTCCACCTGGCTAAATCTTTGCTAAGGTGCTGGAGACATCAGTGAATCCAAACTTAAAGATCTATGCAGTGTTTCACTTTGTTTTGAGCTTTCGGTCTATCAGACCTTCAGAGCACATGATTCAATAAAGAACAGACAGGTAAAAATAACCAATCCCATTATAATCACTGGCAGTATGCAGTACACCTGGTGGTAGAAGCTCCACCTCTTGGGAATTGTAGTTTTTAGTAGTTTTAGTATATTTAAAGTTTTTCATCCTCTCCATCCCCGACTTTATTTATTTTTTACTCCTCAGCTTTCTGCTGCCATGAGTCAGGTGCTACCGTGCTCTCGATGGCCCCCAGGCAGCAGCTGCTCATCACAGGTGGGAGGAAGGGCTGGATCAGTGTCCTGGAGCTTGCCCACAGGCACCAGCGTCAGAGCTTCCAGGCCCACGACTCGCCGGTCAAAGCGCTAGCCGTCGATCCGACTGAAGACTGCTTCATCAGTGGATCAGCTGAGGGCAACATTAAGGTATGTTGTCTGCTCAAAATATGACATTTTGAGAGGTATATTCCAGACAGGGAACCGGAGAGTTTTAATATTTATTAGCATTAGTTTGTCGATTTCAAGTCTGTTGCAAGTCAGATCAGAGCATCAGCAACACAGAGAGGAGGAAAATCTTCATGGAAGTTCTGTGACTTTGTTTTAGAGTCATTCATTTTGCATGAGAGCTTCACCAGGAAGAGTGATTCTAAAATCTTAACTCCGATATATATAAAAACAGTTTTGATCATTTCCTCAGCACAAAGTAAACTCTACTCTGACAGAACGGTCCTGCAGGGCATTTAGCACCCAGGTGTGAAAGTCTCTCCCCTCTACTGCACATTGACAATCAGACAACTGTTGCATTTATCCACGGAGACAGTGAGCACCATCAAAGTCACTCGCAACCAAAGTCACACTTATGATTAAGCACCTGCTCGGGACAACAGTGTGACTGATTGAGACTAAAATATAAGGTGAAAGTAGAAAACAAAGGTAAGTGTTTTGACTCAGCAGGCAGGAGATGCAACCGTCTTCAGCTCATATATTTCCAGAGACAGCAAGTCTTTCATCTTATAGACTTGAATATGTTGGCGCAGATCACACAGCTGTCACTCCAAGGATGAAGCCACTGCGTCAAACAAAATGTGGAAGGAATGGTGCAGTGCACATCTGCTTTAAATTCAAGTGACTGTTCATGATTGTTCACAAAAACCTCGAAGGCAGTGTGTGATGTTAGTCATCTAAAGTCATTAATTGTATATTGGCTGATTGAAAATTTAACACGGGTGTGCTGCAAATCTATAAGCTGTTAAATTGTTTGATGAGGGTCCAGAGAACTAGAAGATTAGCAAATATACAGACTTGAGCCTATGAAATACCTTATCAAATAATAAAGCTCCCAGGCTGGGAATACGAATCAAACAATGCAAGTTGCTGAGAGCTAATCATTGTTCTCAGTGGACGCTCATCTTGTGTTAATAATTTCCTGGCTGCCAGTTTGAGGCAAAACAAATTACAGGAAATGCTGGCTGCTGCATTTTTGTTGTGGTCAACAAATCCCAAGAAAAGACCAAAGCTACTTTATTACCCCGTCTGTGGCTCTCACCCAAAGCTCATTTGTTCCCACTGAAGTAAATATTTAAATAAATATAATGACGATATGTCACAAATAGACAGTATAGCGTCATCTTTCAAGAAAGTAATTAAAAACAGATGGAGAATGTGGTTTTTAGCAATCGTTACTCAAACAGGATTCGTTTGTTGGGAGCTAGTTTCAGCTGCAGAGCGTTGTCCAGGTTAGTCAGTGGGTTTCGGGGGGGGGGGGGGGGGGGGGGGGTCTGTTGTTGCCAGGACGATGGTATGATGGTAGCTTATATACAGTACATATAGCTGAAATACAGCCGGAGAGAGAGACTTAATTAGACTATTGCTGTCTTTCATACTTACAAAGAAAAATTTAAAAAACAAACTCATCACCTAGTGAGAAATTTGGGAAATTTTCTAAAAAAAGAGGAAACTTAGGTTTAATGCACAGCAGAAACGATGAAAGAAGCTGCTGCACGGTGAAGACGCAAAACTGCACGGACCAGACGTGGAGAATTATTGATCTGACAACAAATACACACACAATAATTACGCATAGGTGCTAAACAACAGAGGCCCATGAGCCATGATACATAAAAATCAATCTGAACATGTCCATCAATCATGTTTCGTGCATTACTGACAAATGACTAAGTCACACCGTCCAAGTCGCGCACACACATTTAAAATGAATGACAGGACTTCAGATTTTAAGTATTTGTTATATCATTCATTGCAGCATTAGACATGCTAATCCTTATTTATCAACTTTTCAAATCCCTCCCCTGAAGCTCAAAATCTCGTTGCTTCTGGTGGAGCTCAGGACTCTTGGGGGAGCTAAGCCTCCCCCAGCCCCCTCGGGTCCCCTGTAATTCAAACACTGCTGCAGAAAGAGTGTTTCTGGCAGCAGGGTGGTGTTTATGTTATAGACTCAATCAACTACAGCGCCCATTTTAAACATAATGAACGAACATGTCACCTAAAGCAACGGTGTGGTTTGACTGTGTGTTTTTTTTTAAAGGAATAATCTATTATCAGGCTTTGGTTACGCAGGATAAATTCATTTCTGGTTTTGTTTTCATGGGATTTGTTAGACTTAGTAGACTTATTCTTAATATGATGTACAAATATTCTATCTCTTAAATGAATAAACTTTCTAAATAGTAAAGTTTATGTTTGAATCTTCCCTGGACTCCTCAGGTTTGGAACTTGGCCACGCAGTGTCCGCTCTACACCTTTCCGAACGAACACGCTCGCCAGTCGCTGTTCAGGAACCTCGGCACGGGTGTCATGCAGATCGAGGTGGGACCGACCAATCACATCTTCTCCTGCGGCGCCGACGGGACCATGAAGATGAGGATCCTCCCCAACCGTTTCAGTGTTGTCAATAACAACAACCACGGCAACCTCAAGAACGACGTCAAGTTCATCATATAGAAAAATGTGGCAGTTTGACTGAATAATGTGAAGTGCATTTTTATGATCAGTTCAGTTTCGGGGGGGGGGAGGGGGGGATGATGCCATGTGATGGCAAGTGTTATCATCTACCAGTGTAAATGACTCATGACAAAGGATTTATAGACTTTCATGGGCGCGAGAGTGAGCGTGCAGTGACTGCTTCTGCTGTGCTTTGTGAGAGAAGCAGAATTTGGCATCAAAGCCGAACAAACAAACACACAAACAAACAAACACACACACACAAACACACAAACACATACACACACACACAGGAGCCTCCACAAGTGTTCTGAACTGTAGTGGAAGTCAAAGTGGGCACAGGGTGACGACCGAGGGCACGTTCAATCAGAAAAGACTGTTTAAAAAAAAAAAAAAAAAAAAACAGACAGAAACCCAGCTGGAGACGTCTCCAAAAACAAACTGCCACCTCAGTGTCTGCTGAACAGCACACGGAGAGAAGACTGACTGCCTTGTTTTGCACAGGAACTGTAGAAGGAGCAGGAGCGAGAAGAGACTGTGAAGAGTCTAAAGCTGCAGCATTGGTCTAAATACAGTATCACCTTCTCTTTAGTTCTCTTTGGTAGTGAAGTAGTCGGATAGTGGAAGCTCTTCTGGCGTCTCTGCTGCTGAGTATTCAGGTGATAAAAGTGGGACCGTGTATGCGGCAGTGTATCTCACAGGGACGATAAGCGTTCCCTGTCGGGGTTTAAAGGTCACCGCAAGACTGCACATCACTGTCAAACTCGGTTCAGCACAAAGCATTAAGGCCAGTCGACATCGTAGAAAGCACATTATATCCGGTCACAAGGACTCCCGGCGCATTCTGGTGCTCCATTATATAATTTTTGGACGCAAATGATCGTATTGGGTGGCAAAGCAGAGGATCATGTGTTTCTCAACGATCAAAACCGAACTGTAGGAAATTTACAGGATGTCAGTTTCATATCGTTATCATGTTTAATATTTCAAGCATTTGGCTGATGCCCTGCTCCATCCTGACTTGAATTGAACACAGGAAACAATGTGATTTTCTAAAAGCAGGGGGAAAAAATAAACAAATCACATCTCTGAAATTTAAAATAGTATGTTGGTTCGACATTTTGGGAATAAACTTATTCGTTTTCTTAGCTTAGTTTAGCACAAAGACGGTACAACAACCAAACTACTAACAAAATCCACCTACTAGCCCCTCTAAAGCTCACTAATTAACACGTTATTTGCCTTTTGTTTAATATCTTTAAAAGCTGAAGTGTAAAAATGCAAATTTGTCATTTTACAGGGATGTGTGACTATTTCTTGGCTCTGAGCAGTTGCTAGGCAACCAGAAGAGACTTCAGCAAGTATATACACCCGGCCAAGAAAAAGTCCGACCCCATGAAACGGGAATTGCTGCTTTTACTCTTCACTTTTGTTCAGATAAAAAAAAAGACATATAACATGTTAATTAGTGAGCTTCAGATATGCTGGTAGATGGATTTTTTTTAACCCTTGGACAGAGCCAAGGCTGGCGCTTTCCTCCATTTCCAGTCTTTGTGCTAACAGAAGCTATGCTAACCAGAGATGAGATGAGATTATTAAGGATCTTATCATCTAACTCTCCTCAAGAAAGCAAATAAACGCTTTTCCCAAAATGTCAAACTATTCCTTTAAGTCGAAATCTGTGACTTGAGTTTACAGCTGTGCCGCCAACGATCCTTTTTCCTACTTTTCATGGACTACCTGAATGCGCCATTTCTCTTTCTCTATTTGCACATAAAGATTAAGCTAAATGATATGTAGTGTAATGCATATAACTACAAGACTGGATGTCAATAAAAGCAGTCCAAGTTAAGCCTTTGGTAATAATAATAATAATATATATATAGATTATGGTGTTTGTTAATCGCGGCCTAGATTTAACCAGTGGTATTATTATTAAGTGTCCTTAATCTCTGAAAACTACTTCTGCCGTGCTGGCGCAGTACTACTGTAGTACTGTTGGTCCTGATAATATTATTATTAAGTTGCACAAAGTAGCTTTAATTTGACAGTGCCCTCGTTAATATGGGACATGATGAATAATACCTTTTTTTTTCCTCCTGGCTGCGTTTGTTTTTTGAAATGTTCGATATGAAGCTTCAGGAATCGTTGCTGTTGACAATGGAAAGAGGGGTTTGGGGGGGGTTGAACAAGTTTTAATTCTATTTTGTTGTGGAAATGTTTTATTCCAATAACAATGCACTTCCCTTTCATTGACTCATTCATTTCCCTTTATGGACCATGATTGAAAAACTGCCTTGGAAACAATATTGTTTGCCTTGAAGTCATTTTATTTAGCAGACTGGTTTGCTTTTCAGTTTCTTAGTTATGACCTAAACTCATTTTCTACCACTCAGATGATTTTTTTATATCATCCAAATGCAGCACATTGCCTTCAGTACATGCTCGGAAATGTAATCTAGATTTGGTTTATATTATGATATGTCTTCCACATAGATAAGGAAGGGGTTCATGCAAACTGTCCTGTAGCTGTTTAGTCTGAAGGAGTGTAATCTATAAAGCTAAATACCCAGAGAACCTTGTTGTGCTGCTGTAGGGAAAGAAATGTACATTAGCTTTGATTTCAGGGAGGATAAACTGAGGAAAAAACCTTTTTAGATGAAGCAGATTTATTGCAGTTGTGTATATACATAGATCCATAAAGTAGGCGTCTCATTATAATTGCATAATCATAACGACTAGACGTACAGTAGATGAACAGTGGGTAATGACAAAAGCCACTTTATGAAGAATATAATTCTGTATAAACACACAGGTATATTTATGAAATATGTTCATATTTAGGAATATTGACTGATTGATCAAAAGGTAGATGTAATCTTATTTCTTGCTTTTTTTTTCTCTCTCTTTCTCTCTCTTATCAGGTTGCCATTTTCTTTTTTCTGTCCATTATTTCATGATGTGGGCTTGAACAATCGCAGTGCAATTTCTTGTTTTCCCCACAACGGGAAACGATGTGTACTCCAAAAGCAACTGGAGAGTTAAAATACATTTTATCAAAGCCAAACTATGTGTGCTCCTGCAGAAACTCAAGAATGAAATAAATTTTATCAAAGCAAGTGCTTTTTTTTTCCCCAAATAATATTACTTATTTTCCTTTCAAGACTCACACCACCAACAGATCAGTCTAATATGAACTACATCAGTGTGTCGGGTGTAGCTGTTGCATGATGATAAACAAACTCACTTGGTCTGATCAACAAAAATCATCACATTCTGCTCTGACTTGTTTTTTTTTTTGTTTTTGTTTTTTTTTCCCTCTTTCGATCTTGCAAATGTGAATTTGATCAGATAGTTCTAATTTTATAATGAAGATATCGTGTAAATCGATGTATTATATACAGAAAATGTACCGATGTAATAAAAAAATGATGTAACGAGCAGATGTTTTTCTGTAATTTTGAAAACAAGTGACTTGATTATATCGTTGCATTTTGTGACATTTGGTCTGATCTGCAGTACATTCATCATATATGACAAAAGCAATGACACATCTCATTTTCAACTAAATAACCACATATTTTAATTTGATACAGGTAAATTTAAACTATAACAATAACTGTCCACAGTTGTAAGTATTAAACATACTGAAATTAGCTTTTAGTCTGAATTACTTTATTTCCATAGAAGAGCAAACAAAAAAAAACCACACACATTGTAATTCCACTGATTACTTTTTAAAAAAAAAAAATTAAATGAAAATTAAATGAAAATCATCATTTTCATATTGACTGGTAATAAACTCTACATTACTTTACAGTTCATAAAGGTTCTGCTGTGATTACAGTATCAGGTACATAAAACTTAATTTCTTAATGAAATAACAGACGACTCAAATATGACTTTAGTCAGTCCAAGCGTAAAACTGCTTCTGATTATAATGATCACTTCAAGCAGAACATGCACCTAATGTTAGAAGACAGCAGCATTTTAGCTCACAAGTAGACGCTTGTTTCTCCTAATACAGGAATACGACGACTGATTGGTGTCAAAACTGAGACTTGAAGTAAAACTGAATTAATTTCAATTTCTATGAAGGCAGCTGTTTAAAGGGCACATTTTAGGTGAGGACGGACAACAAGGACCCAACCAAGTAAACTCTCACCAGCTGGAATTACAGTGAATTATTGCTTCCTCATATATATAAATATATATATATATCTGCCTCCATCCATTTGAAGAACTCTGTATGCATTTTATCACTACAGTTAAGGTTAATTCATAGATGAGAATCTATTCTAAAAAGGCAAAAGCACATAAATGAAACAGGATAAGAAAAGTAGAGATGAAGAGTGCTTTCCATTCTGCTAATGACGCTCTTCTCCCGCCCTCGCTCCTCTGTAACCCTGAAACTGATCCGGTTTCACCTTCACTGAGGATGTTCAAGCCCCTTAAATGCATCTCAGGGGAGCGAGGAGGCCTCCAGCGAGGAACTACAGGTGTATACTATGCAAACGTTTTTTAACCGGATGGCATCACTCGTTCAATCAGAGACAGTGGAGGTTATTATTCCTATGAATATCAGCCTGAGCCTGAAAAGGATGCTGTACTACATTTCACAGTATATCTTATTTATAGCATTTATAGCTGTTTTTATTGCTCCCTCACTATATGTGTTATTTCTACCAGTCTTATTCTGTGGTAACCTGACACTGCACATACATCTAGGATCAGTATTGAAGCAGCAGTCATCAGGTGTTCTTCCTTTTAAATATTTACTTGGTTCTTCACATTTGACAGATGAGATGCCATGCGTCATGAGGAACTGCACTCTCCTCAAAAACAACACTGGATTGAGCGAGGATGTCTAGTTCGGTCAATAAAAATCTTCCGTCCTCGCATCTCTTGCGCCCCCCCGCTGGGAGGAGCTGAGACAAAGAGGAAGAGGCGTGAGTGAGGGAAGTGAAGGGGCCATATTAGCACAAATGGAAAGCACCCAAGGAGAGGGTTGGTAGGTTGGTTAGTTCCTGAAGTCATCTCGATGGTTGGCTGAGGAGGCTCACAGCTTGGCGTAATCCTTCAGGATGACCTCCAGCTTCTGACTCAGCATGATGTTCCCTCTAACCTTCAGCTTGCCAGAGAAGAAGGCCTAGCAAAACAACAAAGACACACACAGGCGTTTTATTTTCTTTTTTTGTGAAAGGAAGCACAAGTCTCCTGTGATTTCTTGCTGGTTTGCTGTTTTCTAGTACACAGGGGAGTAAAATAGGGCCAAGACGCCTGCGGCTAACATTTCATACAGATGAAAAAACAACAAGCCAGGTCTTTGGGCAAACGGGAATATGACCGTTGTTGCTTTGGCAGCAGAACAATGAAAGAATATTCATATTCGTATAGTTCAGAGCCGAGAGGTGCAGCAGAAAAGTCTCTTTACTGAAGCGGTGACAATGTGCAACTCTTTCCTCGGCTTGAATCCATCACAGGACGGCGAGCTGTGATGACCCTAGATGACAGTTAGCGGCGTCCTTTTCAACTCTACTAACTGATCTTTCTCCAGCTGCTGCTTTCATCGTCTGAGGGGCTGGAAAAGACCCTGCCTGAGGGATCTTCAGCACCGCAGTCTGCTAACGCTCTTTGTAAAGAACACACACACTGGCCTCAGATCAATATCAAGCGCTCCGGGAAGCATATAAATTCTGTACAGTGATGGCCACTCCCTGTGACAGATGAGATGCTACAGACATAACAAGTAGCGTCGATTGATTACCCGCGCTGAGTGCTTTCTGAATTTTTGTTTGATCAGAGTCTTTCATTTTTTATCTGACATGTAGAGATCAAGGAAGACGTCATTACAGATTTGGAGGGCTCTTCAAAGGAACGTTCGCTTTAATTAAAATGTACAAGAAGGAATTTGAACATTGGGGAATGGCAGTGTTTATAACATGGGATACATTTTCACCAAAAACCTCATTATTTCTGTGCAATGTAGCATCTGTTTGGGAAAACTCAAGAGTGTCTTTTAGTTAAAATGCTAACAAACCTCTTCCGCTCCCTGAGGATGCCAGCGTCCTCAGATGACATTTCTGTCTTTCAGAGGCTGTAGCGGACTCAGTTTTAAAGCTACAGTGGAGATCCTGGTAAACTAGATGACCTAATAAATCCATTGGTAACAACCATGTCATGCTAGCTTGCTCGCTAAATAACGCTCCAAAGTTAGGCTAAATTTTGGCATTTTCAAAGGGGTCCCTTGGGTCCTCCAAGATATCTGAATGAAAATGTGCTCTATGGTTACCAACAAGTCTCCCCTTTACAGACATGCCCACTTTATGCTAATCCCATGCAGTTTTGTGCAAAAACTATGCATATTTTTGCATGCAGTACAAATGTGTTATTTTTGCCTTTTCTAAAAATGGTGTATTTGAATATTTCTGCATACTGGGATCTCTAAACAGTTTTGGAATTGCATAAATTGAGTATGACTGGAAAGCTGAGACTCTTGTGGATTCGATGAGCCCAATTATATTCATGTGTGATGATGTTAGTCCCCACAGTAGCCATTTCATTGTAGTGAGACCATTTTTTGAAACTTGACCTCAATGTACAAAATTACCTATTGTGACCTCTTGGATAATCACAGCTTCATGAAACTTTACAACCACAAACTAGAAACCGAGGGCATTCAGAGGATGTCTGGCCTTCCTAGCTATATTGACAATAAAAGGGGTTTCTGAGCAATTTCCAGAGCAGAAGTGCTCGCCATCCAATCGCCAAAAAATGCAATTCTTAGAGAAATCTCCAAATGTCAATAGTTTTTGACAGCAAATCACAGCATGAATTTTTCTGTGTTGTTCCTCAAGGTCTTGATGTCTTAATGTGGTATTCTAGAGGGATTTTTGACCATTTTTATCAATTCTCGAGTGGTCAAAAATGGTTAAGTTTTGCACCAAATCTGTGGAACAAATGGTATCAACCCACAAAATTGCTGCAACAACTTGTGAGACATAATTGAGCATGTGAATGATCATTATATACTTCCATCATAATGTTCTAAGCCTTCAAAATTTGAATAGGCACCTCACCTTAACATAATGTTTATTACTAGAAAAACTTGACACACAAAAACACAAGGCCATTCACAGTACAACATGCAAATACTGTGGCCCCTTTGTTAAAACATGACACATCAACACAGGTTCATTGGGACTGAATGGGTCTTGTTTGTTACCTTCTGAGGGTTGAGTTTCCCCTGAACCACCTCCATGAAGTCTTCATCCGACACCGTGAAGGTCACATCCACCTTCCCACTGAAAGGGCCTTCATGCAAGGCACCGCTACCGTTCTTCAGATCAATGGCTAGAAGAAAATAGCAAGAGAAAAAAGTGACGTTTCAGTCAGTAACACCGAGTGTGTCTCGGTTTTAATGATTCATCTGACAACTTTTTTTCAAAATGCCAATCAGGGTCAAATTAAATTGTAAACTTTAAAGCTCCTGCTTATATATCAACCTTTGTTTTTCGGGCTGGTGTCAGAGCGAATAACGTTTCCAGCCTGTGATGTCTGAGTGTTAAGTGGAGCACTGAAGAGGCTGACAATGTGTCAAGATGGAAGTAAAGAAACAACAGTCAACAACAAATCAGGAGTGAGACGCTTCAGGGAGCTGTAGTATTTTGCCCAAGATGACACTGAATTATAAAGCGATGAATGAAACATCTCCAGCCTCCAGTGCTGTGCATTCTGTGCACTTACTCCACTGTGCAGCGTTCTTTCCGTCTTTGGTGATCTCCCAGCCGAAGACAGCGTTCACCTTCTTGACCAGCTCTGCCCCCAAATCTTTAATACGACGGCCGATCTCTGCAAACACCAGCTGACTCTGAAGGCCGCCACCCTGCGCCAAGGTAGAAGTAACAGTCGCCATTTGATATTTGGAGGTTTATCTTTACGTCACAGCTGCGTCAAAAGTCTAAATCACCCTCAGCACTTAAAGAAGAGAAGCTTCAGGGCTCCATTAAGTGATTTGATGAGAGGAATGGAAAGAGGATAGATATTTCAGACTGACATACTTGAGTAAGATTCTCTGGTGAAGCCTCTGATGCACCATGTAAATCCACATAGGCCCCTGACAGCACGACCGCATCCGTCTCCTTCACCTGGATGAAAAGAGAGGAGCTGATCAGAACAACACATGCGGCAGAACAGAGAGCAGCACTGAAACGACAGAACTGTTATGAAGATTGTAACCCACGGTGCTGTGAAATACTGACTTTACACTGGATGTGAATCCTGTTGCCTTCCTTCCACATCTCGGTCTGTAGCGACTGGCCCGGCATCACTGGCTTCACAAAGCGAACCTGACCGAGAGAAACGGGGGATGAAGAGACGGCAGAGCAGTTACTGGCTCTGCACTTTAATGATTTTATTGCATTTAACAAGACCTAATAAATGCTTGATAGATGACTTGGCTGTTAAGCCGGATAGATTGAAGTGGAAAGCTCCCATGTCTTCACTGTGCAACCTAAACTATGCACATCAAGGGGCCTCATGCAAGAACATTTTCGTATTCTGTTCTTTCATCCTAAATCTCTTTTTTTCTGTGAAGCAAGTGTTCCAAGGATTCAGCAAACTGTTCAAACTTGTCATAAAATGCTTGTTTCAACTCGATCAATACAACCTTTTCATGAGATACACACCCTATAACTGCCATATAAGGATATCTGTTTTGCTCCATTTGTGGGCAAGTTTAATTCACAAAAATGTTTACCAAGAGTATGACGTAACCCACTGCGGAACTCTGAGTCCTGCTGTCGGACACCAGCAGGTGAAAACGGACCAAATTTAGCAGTGTCAGCGGTCATATTAGGAGCCGAGACAATTCAAGAATATGAATACAGCTGCTGATGACGTGGAATCAGAGCAGTGACGTACTATGACAGAAATGAAGAGGAAATGATATGACACGAAGTTAAAGACTAGAAAAAAAAACCATCTTCCTAAAGCAAATTAGACGGATAATATCATACAGTACGTGATGAGTATGTGAGAGCAGCTGGAAGTGTCGACATCTTTAAACGTAAACATAGAATTTTCCTCTTCAGCCTGGCTTTTGATCAGAATATCTTACAAGCATTATTTATTCTGTTTAATCGTTTATTGTATTGTATCTGTGTGTTGTATAATGTTTTATTCTCTTTTATCTATTTTATTTGTCCTTCATCTGTTGTATCTAGTTCTTATTTTATTTTATTATAATCTATTGTATTGGAATCGTGTGCATTAGTCTCAAATTGCTTTTACTGTTCACATCTGTCTTATAATCAGCTTGTCAGTCACACGTAAACCACTTTAAATTGCACAGACCTGCATGAAAAGGTGCTATACAAGTAAATGTTTGATTTACTGTTAGGACGTTCCCACTGACAGCGACCTGCATTAAGACCTGAGGCAACTGTCAGAGTGAAAGAATATTCATTTCATATTTTATTTTAAAAAAAAATTAAAATTTAATTTAATTTAAATTGTGTCAAACCTCTCAGTGAGCTGGCGAGCCATGAATACGCTGGTGAACAGAATATTGATTTTTCAGTTAGTTTAATTTTTGTTATTTATTTTATTTTAGGTGATTTCACTATGATAATTAAACGTCAATTTCATTAAGATAGAAAGATTAAGGAATAAAGACTGTCAAACTATCTGTATCTGATCTGGATGACTTTTGTTGAATTTTGTTCGCGCAGAAGAGAAAATTAGAGAGAATAAGTAAAATGTGACATATTCAATGTGACTATTAAATCACAGGTAAGACTTACCTTTATAGCCTTGAATCTGGAGGGGTCGTTGTCGGCATACTGCTTGAGGACGTGTCTCGCAGCAAAGCCAAATGAGCACAAGCCATGTAGGATGGGACTCTTGAAGCCTGACCAAAGAACACTTTAAAGCTCATGATGTAAAGTATAAATGAGATCAAAACACATCATTTGACCTAAAATCCCAGGGAAAGATTTACACCTAAACCCCAAATAATTTAAAAGACATTTTTGAGGGAAAAACCCGTTAATCCATATTACAAAAGATTTAGAAGTGCACTCTCACCTCCCATGGCAGCAAAGCTGGGGTCTATATGAAGAGGGTTCCAGTCTCCGCTCAAACGGTAAAGGGCCGCCTGTAACCGCGGGGTAAGCAGACATTGTTTAGATCTATATCTAATTCATAAACCCCTGAACTTTTCATACACAGATATGGGATGAAATTAAATTATCATGAAGGCAATAGAAGAGATACCTAAAATAAGAATGTCTTTGAAGTAATAGAGTTGCAGTCATTTAAATTGCTCAAGGGATTTCGTTTTTTTATTCCCCTTTCTTTTTTATTTTCTGCTGCATCATACAGTCAGCGTTCTTTTTTTGAAAACCTTGTTCAACACTTCTGCTGCTGCGCTGATCCGCCATACCTTTACATTTTGTCTAAAACGTTATGGTTATTTGAGCAGCACTTGGATATAAAAAATAAATGTCCTTTTCCCCCACCAACACATTATCTATGCATCTGATTTGTTCTGCAACAAAACCCACACAGACGCACTCACTTGGTCTCTTGTGGTGGAATCAATCACCACAGCATCTGGTGCGCGTTTAGGTGGAGGCACAGGAGCCTGGAGGAGATAAAACAAATCAAATATGAGGCAGCATTTATTCCTGATGTCTGTTTTGGTAAAGTCAACTAAAATATGGAAAACATACTTTGGCTTTCTCAGAGGATCTTTTCCCTCCAAAGCCCCCAGCTCCAACGACAAACACTGAAAACTGGTTGTAGCAGATCAGCTCTTTACCGTCGTAGGTGTTCACTGTAAAACAGCAGAAATGTGGCGGTTATTATTTCCAGTAAAGGACCCTTTACTTAAGTAAAAGTAGCAATACCACTGAGCAAAAATACTCCATTACAAGTTCATTCAAAGTGCATTCAAAATTTTACTTAAAGCAGCTAAAGTCAATATTTTTGTATTAAAAATGGATTATATGGTGTTGCTTGTAGTGACAAACTCGCAGAGATTTTCCACAGACTCTGCTCTTTCTCTCAGCTCTATGGGGATTTTTAAGCATCTTTCAAGCTCACTGTTTTGATTTTCTGGCTTGCAGCTTTACCATTTTGGTTCACTCTCATAGTGCTGTGTCAAGCCACAGAAGGCAGCTCTTAAAAAAAACAAAAAAAATCCAATGCATGCTACCTGCTAAGCACCAAATGTCAGCTGGTGAAAATTAAAGAGCATTTAGCGGCTAACTAGCCGATAAAAAGAGCTAAAAGTAGAGTAAATAGCCAGACTTCCTGAAACACCACTCCAAATGAAAGTTAATGTTGCTGCTCGATGTGTAAATAGGAAACCTTTTGCTAACAAGTTCACTATAACAACTTTAAAAAGGTGACTACTTTAATGTAGTGAAGTACAAGTATAAATTGATAAATGGAAAAACTCAAGTGAAGTACAAGTACCTCCTAACTGCACTTATGTAAGGTAAGGGAATATTTTATACTCATGGTGCTGTAAAATTATAACTGCACTTTACCAGTTACATAAAGTTAAATGGTTAAATTTACTTTCTAACAGTAGTACAGTAGAATCTCCTTTAATATTTTATTTTTTATACGCTTTAGGTGATTATCCTTCAGAACATAAAAGTCTTATTAAAGAATTCTCCAAATCTGCAGTAGATGTAGACTAAAGGAAGACAGTATAAGTTAGTATCCTTTGCTTGGCGACTGCTCTAACAGACACTCAACACCAAGTACCACATATGACATTAAGAATAACAATAAACAACCTGCTTGAGCATCATTTACGCATTACAGCACACTTAAAAAGTAAAATTAGACCAGGAGGGAAAAAGCCATGTGGAGAATGGCTGTGAGGAAACAATTAGCAGCTGTCAGAATGAATCACACCCTGACTACTGTCAGTGTACCGGCTGGTTAATTTCATTAGGTCTATTCAACATACAGTATAAACAGGCATAAAGATAAACAAGGTTGCTTCTGCAGGATGTTACTGTGGCATAGTACTCTCACCCAGAATAAATTTGCTTTCACTCTAGGAGGATTACGGAAACTGACTGCTTTGGTGTGTATCAAGAAATTACACAGAAGTTCCCTCTATGAATCCTCAGGGAACCTCAGGTCCCATGTTATTTGTTTTAAGTCGGATTAATTATAGATCAGAGTGGTTCTAATATCATCCATCTCTATGGGATTGTCAAACAGAAATATGAGTCATTCTCAGTCCATTATTTCAATCCCTGCAGACATAGACTGTAAATTAACTTTCATTAATTCAGCCTGAGAGGCAACTTTCAAGAAAAAGGCATGTAAAAGTGATGAAAACAAATGAATATGAAATAAATACACTATATCATTAAAGTTGCGCACCCTGATGGGAAAAAAAAAAAAAAACTCACCATCCAAGAGGATGACAGCTCCAGATCCTTTGTCCAACACATCTGCTATGGTGGCTTCAGAGGTGAGTTTTCCTGGAAATTGTATTTCACCATTTATTTTCGACTTAAATAATATATGGTAATTTAATCCTGTGGGTTCTAAAAGGTGACATATCATGCTTTTTGTGATTTTCTGTCATTTAAATACTGTTATAATGTTGAATGACGATGTTAACATAGTCAAAGTTCTAAAACGTGAGATGAACGTGTATAGAAATGCTCCCTGAAAGTCAAAATCCAGGGCTTCAGCCTGCTCTGAACACTTCATTTGCAATGTCACTTCTTGTTCCTCCCCATGATGACATCAGCTCGTGAGCACATGCCTGCAAAAAGCTGTCCATTGTTCCTCGAGATGTTGGTCTCCACTCACATATTTTGAATCAGATTTGGGCTCAAACATGTACGGATGTGTCTGAGATGTCTATATTTCGAGTAAAGAACGAGAAAAAGAAGCGCAATCTGACTACTACTGTTTGTTGCCTCTGACGGGGTTAACCACCAAATCTTCCTCTCCACACTCACTGAACTTGGTATCTCAGGATCTGCCCTCCACTGGTTCATGTCCTACCTCAAGAGATCTTTTAGAGTATCTTGGAGAGGAGAAGTGTCCAGACCGCATGACTTATTCGCAGGGGTTCCTCAAGTGTCAGCGTTTGGTCCCCTTCTATTCTAAATATACACCACCTCCCATGGTTTCTCAAACCATTGCTACGCTGACTATACCCAGCTCTTCCTATCATTCCTGCTGGAAGATCACATAGTCTCGGCTCTCGGATCTTGTCATGCCTCGCCAATGTTTCAACGCCACCTTCAACTTAACCTCTTTAAGACGGAGCACCTTGTCATCTCAGCCAGTCCCTCTATATAACAACAGATCAGTAACCAGCTCAAATCAACCCAACTCATGCCTGAAAGTTGGGTGTCATGATTGCTGACCAACTAACCTTTAAGGTTCACCTGTCAATTTGCCCTGTATAACATCAGGAAGATCAGACCCTAACTGTCTGAGCATGCAGCACAACTCCTGTTAGAGGCTCTCAAAATATCACACACTGACTACTGCAGCTCCTTACTGGCAGGCCTCCCCATATGTAGGTTCAAACCTCTGCAGATGATCCAGAACGTGTCGGCATAGCTAGTCTTCAACCAGCCCAAAACAGCACATCAGCCCACTGTTCATATCCCTCCACTGGCTCCCAGTTGCTGCCCGTATCAAATTCAAAACCCTGACGCTCCTTTACAAAACACCAACTAAAACAGCTCCCGCCTACCTGAAATCCCTCATTCGGGTCTATGCTCCTTCCCACTCACTACGCTCTGCCAATGAAAGGCGCCTGGTACCACCACCACAACAGGGCCCTAAGACACTGGCTAGACTCTTCTCTTCTGTAGTTCCCTGGTGGTGGATCAAGTTACCAAACTCTGTTCGATACACAGAGTCCCTCTCAATCTTTAAGAAAAAGACTAAAGACCCAGGCAAAAATCTGCTTCTACGCATTGCCTCTGTGCACTGCCTGACCTACGTCTTATCGGACTCAAACTTAGCTTTATGGCACTTACTCGCGTTGTTCTCTCCTAATTAGATCCTTGTTTTTGCTGTATCAACTCTGAGATGCACGTCACTTTGAATAAAAGCGTCTGCTAAATTAAATTGTAATTGTTGGTGTTGCCTCCGGAAGTGCCAAAAGTCTGCCCGAGGGCAGCTTCCGAGAGCTAACCAAACAGAACAGAGTGGGGTCATCAGGAGGGGGGGCTTAAAGAGACAGGAGCCTGTTTCAGACAGAGGCTGAACTGAGGGGCTGCATAAAGGGTCAGTATAAGATAAATAAGGGGTTTTTGAACTGTAAATCATGCAAAGACATTCCTGTAGAGAACCAGAATATAAATATTGACCTGGAAATGTGCATATTATGTCCTCTTTAACAGAGCTAACAGCACCAGTTTTATATATTGAACTCAAAATGGTCCCAGTTAAGTGATGATGCACATTAAAATCCTCCAAGTGAGCTTTTATTGCATTTATTTTACAGTAATTTCTATAGAAATAGGCAATAAATTGTATGTACTTTAATAACATTGAAGGAAATACCTGAGGTGGGTAGAGGTTTGTAAAGCTCCAGATACTGCTCCCCATGTAATACCTGATGCAAAAATTATGTGAAAAAAATATGAGAACAGCTGTGACATACAGTATAATCATGGCAAAGGACATTTTAAAGCCCCATTGGTGTGAGTAATGTGTGCACTACTACTGTTCTACCTGTGTTTAGGACTGTGTGACCATGTGGATATAAACATATAAACAGCATATGTACACCCAACTGTGTCAAACACATTTGCACAAAGCAACATAACATGAATGTTATGGAATTTTCCATCTTTAGGGATTATAAATTGAGGTCACACTCTGAGTCTCAAGGAAAGGAGAAAATGTATCCTTCTGCTTAAGAATATTAGTGTGACCTCCAAGCCCATGCTTGACCCAGTATAACCCAATTAATAACCCCTAAAGATGGAAAATTCCATAACGATGAACATGTACGTTTTACAACCTGTGTGAAGTCTATGTTGAGTCCAGGGATTGAGCCCAGCCCGCCATCCATCATGGCTGCCTGGGAGGGAATGACCCCGAAGGTGGGGAGGCAGCTGAAGTCTGAATGGCCTTCATACAGGAACCTACATGAAAAGGTTACTGAACTGTTAAAAATATCACACTTTCATAGGAATAGTCTACAGTTGAAGACAAATAGAAATAATAGCACAGATGGCTGCAAAGGACAGTGTTTGTAAGCCTGAATTTTTTTTTCTCTATGCAGGTCAAGGTATGGCACTGCAAAAGCACTGAGATGATCATTTCTTTCAGTTCAATTTCACAGAGGTTGAGTTTTCAGACCCCTGGGGGCAGTAAAGTAAAATAGTCACTAGCACAGACACACAAATACACAAACACGGGGTGCTCTTCACAACAGCTCAGCCTCACACATTAATGTCACACTGATCCCTCATTATGGCGGAAACGCACGCAACCTAATGAAAATCGGCCTGACACAGTCGGTCCCAGTGAGGCCCAAACCCGCGCCGATAAAGTTAGCACTTTTGAATATTAGATCCCTCTCTTGCCAGATGTTTTATATTAATGATTTTATTTCTGAACATGGTCTTAGCTTTTTATTTTTAACTGAAGCCTGGCTTACTTCAACTGCTTCATCTACTTTATTAGAGTCTTCTCCTACTAATTTCACCTTTTCATATTCCAGTGGACAAAATAAAAGAGGGGGTGGGATCGCCACTATTTTCTCTAGTAGTTTTACCTGCACTCAAGGTTCTTTTGGCAGTTTTCTAACATTTGAATACTTAGTAATGGTTATCAAAGCATACCAGCCTGTACTCACTGTGACTATCTCAGTTTTATGATTTAATGTCAATTGTTCTTACGAGTCATGATAAAATCATTCTCGGTGATTTTAATTTTCATGTCAACGACTACACTGATTCGAGGGCTTTAGATTTCCTGGATCTGGTTGCTTGTCTCAGTCTTGTTCAGCATGTACAGAGTGCCATCCACATTCATGGAAATACACTGTATTTAGTTATTACTAGGGGTATTAATGTTGACATTTCATCCATTGCCAAGAGCCCTGTTTCTGATCATTTTTGTGTCTTTTTTAACATCACTCTTTCTAAATCAAATGATCTAGAGACTGTTGTTGTGAAGAGTAACATCAACAATGAAGTTATTGACAGATTAAGATTCTCACTAGATACAGTTGCTCCAGCACAAATCAAAAAAGGCAATTCATTTGAAAGTCACCGTGGAAAACTACAGCAATTTGTCAGCTGAAAAGAAATTGTCGAAAAGCTGAGAGACGACGGAGGAAAAGTGAACTACATGCTCACCTTGACATTTTTTAAGATCAAGTTATCAAGTTTCACAATAATGCAGAAAGAAGAAAGATAATTTCTCAAAGATTATTTCAGAAAACCAAAATAATCCCAAAGTGCTTTTTTCCACAATTGACAATCTCCTAAACACATCACCTGCTCTCAGTCTTCATAATAACTCATCAACTCTTAAATGTGAAGAATTTGCTTCATTTTTTTAAAAAGAAAAAATAGTTTCTATTGGAGCCAGCATTGTAAATGCAGACACTCAAACTCCCTGTGATCTATCTGCCTATGGGTCTCCATGTATGATGTCATCCTTTCATATGATGTCAAAAGATGCCATCTGTGAAGTGATTAGCAAGATGAAGTTTTCCCTTGTGTTCTAGACCCCATCCAAGCTGTTTAAATCCTGTCCACAAAACCTCTCCCAAGTAACAACAAGTATAATAAACTCCTCTCCTAATTTAGGCAATTTCTCTACAGCTTTCAAGACAACAACAGTATAACCTCTCCTCGAGAAATCCAATCTAGATTACTGAGAGCTAAACAATTACAGACGCATTTCTTATATACCTTAACTTGGTAAACTTTTAGAGAAAATTGTTTTCAATCAATTACTTCATCATCTAATCAACAACAGCATTTTAGAAAAACTCCAATCTGGTCTTCGAGCAAACCACAGCAGTGAGAAAGCCCTACTCAGCATTGTAAATGACCTGAGAACTATTTTGAATGCAAACAATGTGGGTGTCCTTCAACTTCAGTGCAGCATTTGATACAATCACAGAATTTTATTGACAGACTTGAGAAATGAGTGGGTCTCTCAGACCGTGTTCTAGCTTTGTTTCAGTTATTTACTTGGCAGTTTGACAGTTTTGTCAGCCTGGGTGCTTATGTATCAGAGACTCATGGTACTGAATATGGTATTCCTCAAAGAAGCATTCTCGGCCCAATTTGTTTTCATTATATGCTGATGGTGCACAATTGTACATCTCTGTCTCGCCAAATGACCCCAATGCACTGAATGCTCTCCTTGCCCATCTCACTGACATTAATGTATGGATGGGTAAAAACTTTTTAAAACTAAATTAAAAAAAACTGAGATTCTTTTAATAGCAGCAAGAGAAAAAAAAATGCACTCAATGATTGGTGGTCTTAGAAAACAGATTAAAACACACATCACGAACTTGGCAGTGATTTTAGACCCTGATTTAAATTTTAATTCTCATTTTAACAAGGTCATTAAAACATTTTTTCATCTTAAAAATATTGCCAAAGTCAGACCTTTTTTAACTCAAAAAGATCTCCCCTACCAAGCGTGTAGGAGAACCTACGGTGGCCACGAAATTCATGAAAAACGCGAAAGGCCCTCTCTAAAGCCAGTGTTTGGTTTGGTCTGGGCTACTGTAGAAACATGGCGGTGCAACATCGTGGGTTCCGTGGAAGAGGACCCCCTCCCTATGTAGATATAAAGGGCTCATTCTAAAGGTAACATTATAAACGAATTAAAACATACTTATGAATATTGAATTCCATTTCTGCCATGTCCGTTGCACTAGATGCCACTATACTCTACACACTGGACCATTAAAGTTCTTTTACCTGTCTATAAAGTTTTTAATGACCTTACTCCTTCCTACCTCAGAGATCGTCTTTCATTTTATGTTTCAGCCAGATCACTGAGGTCCTCCAGTGCTTTTTTTTTTTTCAATGTTCCATATGTGTCCCATAAAAGTACCAGTGAAGGTGCCGCCTGTTTTTATGCCCCTAAACTGTGGAGCACACAGCCTCTGGATATTATAATGTATTTTGAAAAGGAAATTAAACACCTATCTTCTTAATCTGCCTTTCAATTCTGAGTAATGTTATAGCCTTAGTTTTTAAGTTTTAATCATTGTTTTTGTATCATTTATCCCTGGTGTTTATTTTATTGACTTATTTATTTTCAACATCTTAATGTTTTATTGTTGTAATTTTTTGTCTTGCAAAATTTAATTTACTGTTGTCTATTTTTGTCCGTGTTGTTTTAATCTTGCTATGTGAAGCACTTTGGGCTGCATGTTTGTATGAAAGGTACTATATAGATAAAGATGAGTTTAGATACACACCTGAGATGGTCTGGGTCCTTGGTGGACATGCCAACCCCCAATGCATAGAGGATGCACTGGGTATGGGTGAAGTTGAATGTGGTTGGTGGTAGTTTTTGTCCCACTGCCTCAGTCTAACGGGGAGAGGAGAGGAGAGGAGAGGAGAGGAGAGGAGAGGAGAGGAGAGGCTTTTAGCGCAGTCATACATTTACTTGGTCAGCTTTTTTGACACAACATATTGGGGGAATGAAAATGAAATGTTATACTGTAACTGAGACACAGAGAATTACTATGCAACTTTGAGGTTTGCAGAATAGAAAGAAGGTTTACATTATGGTAGATTAAATCCACAGCTCAACACTCTGAATACAAATGCCTTAATAAATACTGTACATACAGTCATGAGTGAATTAAACAATATTTGTTTGTAGAGCACCTTTCTAAACCGAGATGAGAGATGATAAAAGTAGTAGAAGAACAAAGTGAGGAATAGTAGAAACTATTAAGAAACATTTGACCCTTAAAAGTGATTACAAGTTAATATACTGTAAGATTCAGAGAAAATAATAATAATGAAAAGACAGACATCAAAATACAGAGAGTAAACAAAACTGAGTATTCATCTTCAGATTGAACTTGATGTGAGAATTCAGTATGTGAAGTTGCTCCTAGAGCTTAGAGTTTGATTTAATCTGTGATCTGTGGAATCATCAGTAGTCATTAGTTTGAAGACCTGTGGGATCTCACCGAATTATGGGAATCAGCAGTTTAGAAATGTTCTCTTGGGCTGGCACGTGCAGAATTTTCTATGTGATCAGCACTATTTTAAAACAGATCGTGAACTTGACTGGCAGCCAGGGTAGGGTGCCTGGAAATGGACGTTCGATTTGTGTTTCTGCTTGTGTTAACGAGCAACCAGGGCAGAAACACCTGAACAGAACATCGCAGTAACCTTATAAAGGCTAAGTAAGGTGGAGCCCTCAGTTGTTCTGCAAGCCATTTAAAACCCTTAATAATCCCAGCCTATGATCCTCGGGCAGAACTTTCTAACCATTCAAGACTCAAACTGATCATGAATTTTCAATCAGAGCTCCTAAGGAATCTGGACAAAACCTGTGCACCATAAACACCATGTTTTTTTATTTCTTTTCTATAAAATGTGGAAAAGCATTTTATAAAAGCCTTAACCAGCAGCTTAGCTAGGAATACTGAGATCACAAGTCAACGTTTCCCCAACTACAGCACCCCTTGTCCATAAAAGTTTCTAAAACGTTTCAATTATTTGTATATTTCATTTATTAACTTATTTGTTCTATACTATTTTCTGTAAGTTTTAGTTAGTCCTAGCAGACTAGTGGTTCCCCCTCTCTGTCTGCTCTAACTACATACTATCAAATGAAGGGCAAAATTGAATATATACATTTATTTTTAAAAAGTGGTTTTGCACAAAAATGTTACATGAAACCAAATGTACTGTGTATATACAGTATAACCTTATAATCAATGCTTTTCTTTAAGCTTTGTACATAGAAAATTATTGCTATATTTTTGATGTTTGACATACAGCCATGTCTTGTAATCACATATAGGTAGGCCAAACATATAGGCACGACATTGAAATAAAAATGAACTAATACAAAACATGTAAGCTCATTTATACCTTACTTACTTGAACTCATCATGCTGAGAATGTTATGAGAATGAGTTTTATCTGCTCATGATGTTATATAAGTACATTTTAAACTTTAAAACACTCCACGAAGAGAATACTTGCATGACACACAAGCGTCTGTAAATGCACAGAGAAACAACTTTGCTAGAGTTGATGTAATGTTCCAGATATTTTGCTTCAAATATCTAATTATAAACATAATATCTAAGATTATTACACTTCCCTGCAGTTGGAGAAGTGCATGTCATCAAATAAATATAAGCACAGCAGTAGAAAAGAGGGGCATAACTTGCAAAAAATGTATGTGTGTTGCAATTCACAAACATACACAATCTACACATACACACTTAACACAACGCTGTCAGCTAAAGACACAATGACGATGTTTGTCTTGCGGCTGAATTGTGACCCTGTTCCAAATCTCAAGTCCACACACACACACACACACACACACACACACACACACACACACACACACACACACACACACACACACACATACACATACACACACACACAAACAAACCCCCCTGCCAGAGACTCAGTGGAGAGGACAATTACACCCAAGACGGAGCGTACATCATTTAACATTTGCTAGTGAATCATGATATTATTGAGGCCAACTAGTTGAGTGCTGCTGAGGTCTCACCAGATGTCAAAGAGGACGTTTCATCATCAGTGAATCTCAACAAGTCAGCATCTGGTTATTACCACACAAGCGGAAGATAAAAAAGGATGCATTAAGGTTGCAACTATAGTGTTATTTTCATTATCTATTAATCTCCTTGATTCATTCTTTGGTCTGTATAATATTGGAAAATGTGCATCACAATTTCACAAAGTCCCAGATGACATATCTAAATAGCTTGTTTTTCCAGCCAACAGTCCTAAACCCAAAGATATTCACTTTACTAACTACTTTGGCTTATTTTGGATTCATCAAGATTACTTTAACAATTAATTATTTATCATAACTGCTTCCAACTAGTCGACTCATCGTTTCAGTTTAATGCACAATATTTACATTTTTAAAGAAAAACAATAATTTCCATGATCTCATTTTGACATATAAATTTCTAAAAATTACTAGATTAGATTATCAAATTGATTCCCTACAAAATGCTTTTATGCACTGAGAATCATTTGGACATTGGTCCAGATACTGATAACATATATTTAAACAGCTATTGCTTAATACTGATAAGATAACCAGTATCTGTTGCACCCCTACTACACACTGCACTAAACCAAGCATTCAACCACAATAAATTATCATAGCCATAAAACCGTGATGATTGCGGTCGATGCTTAATAAGCCATTTCTTTTATTATAAAAATAAATCTACAAATTGGAAATGTTTAAGTATCAGTTTAAGTCATATTACAAAACAGATTAATCTGTTGATAAAATGTTGCACTCTCACTATTGCATGCTACACCTGTCTTCAGAAAAAAAAAAAAAAAAAAAAAAATGGTGGCTGTTCCAAGTGGATAATTATTTGATGTGATACAATTATACTTGTGGCTCAATGTTTTATTTAGGCAGCTCAGCCATGTGTGAGCTGTAACCAGTTCACTTGCTGTGATTCAATGATAGGGAACACAGCGAAGTGAGGAAGCGCCCATCCCCAGGAACCATCACTGTACCATTGTGCTCCGACGTCTTTTGTATCTTGCATTCTAAAAGCTAATTTGAGTTGACACTTGTCTTGTGCATCGACGTTTCGTATTTACAGGAGACATCTAAGTACTTATCTATGTTGTAGGAGCTTTGCTGAAAAGGTAATTATCATCCCCGACTAAGTACAATGAGGCGATATTAAAGAGTCATGAGTTGCCGTGTTTGAAACAGTCTGAGAGTTTAAAGCTCTTTCAGAAGTCATTGTCAACCTTCCATTACTGACACCACTGCAGGAGTAATGCGCTATGAAAAATTGAGGTGGAGGAAAACATTTGATGAGTGTGGAGAAACAGTGGTGAAAATAAGGTTAAGAACTGAAGAGGCCAGAAAATAATGAAGCAAAAGGACGAGAGGAGGACGATAGTAGAGGAGGATGAGTAAGAGTGCAGGTAGAAAAGGATCAGGTGCAGGCAGGTCATGATAATGTTTACTGCAACTATGATTGTCTTTCTTTGCATATTCCATGTCTGATATGTATTTACGTTATTGTCAAGGAAAAAAAGCAGCAATATTTCAACTCACAGGATTGATCCCTGAGGCTGAAGACGCGGCGGCTGCGGCGGCGGCGGTTGGACTGCCACTGACTTTTTCCTCCGAATCCACTCGAGACAACACACTCACGATTGACTGTAGAGACTCTGCAAAGAGGGGAGAGATGGCAGATGAGTGCGACAAATCAAGAGACTGAGATACAGGAAGATGAAGTGATCTTCAGGATCTTTTGACCTGAAGAAAGTGAATCTCTGATACCACAGAGCGTGCAGAAAGACAGAGATAGTTGTTTCTTATGCAGAAAGCTTTTACTTGTGTCAACAAGCTTGTCAGCAATCTACCCATCAACTGACTGTACCTGAGGCCCATTCTTCATACGTGGTTTAGCTAAAATTATCCTATTAACTCTCATCTAGTAAATTTTATTCTTCAACAACAGTTGGAGGATTTATTTAAAGAGGAACTCCACTGGATTTGCACATCAAAGTGTGTTTACAGGTCAAAAAAAATTGACTAAAATTTAAAATTGATTGATTCTTGATCCTTTCTTTTAAAAACTGTCCAACAAAGTTATAGGAGCCAAGTGCTAAATCATGGAGTCACTCTCATTTAATATAATGGCAACATGAAATTAAGTGCCTAAACTTAAATATATACATTTCATACTTTTAATGTAGGTAAAATATATATATTTTACTGTTGACAAATGACACATCTCCATCAAGATTTGTTGGTTTCATTGGTTGGACATCAGACAGAAACTTTTAGTTACACTAAATTTGGATTGGTTCTTTATTAAATTTTACTTTGTTGTATTGATTTATCAATAACATAGAAGCGCTTATCTAAAAATCACAATTATATCAACATTTCCACACCGAAGCCTCTACAGGAAAGAAGATGGTCCCCCAAAAAAATCACAGAAAATCAGTTCATGTGTGGGGTTCCCTTTGAAAAGTCATCAACCACATAACTGTCAATAAAGCTGTACTTTTGCAGGAATGAGCCTAAGGAATATGACAGAAAATTATTAATCTCAAGGTAAATTATTTAAGTAAAGAACTCTAATGAGATGTTAACACACTTTAAGAACTTCAATCTAACACGCACTGATCCAAGGCAGCTTTAAAACAGATGGATGAATATGAGCTCCACGTACTCTGTTCTAACATTAGTTGTTCACATGTACTGAAGACTCAACACTGTTTGTCCTCATTTTGCAACTTTAAAACAGAATGTAAATACATCCACCCAGGTAGCACAAGTCATGAAAACCTCTGCAGATTCTGCCAAAACAAACAAAGGAAGACAGTTGAAACAACCAGCAAACAGAACAAAAATTGACTTGGAAGACCACAGACACTAATTACCATCAATCAGTGGCCGGCAGTTACAGAACAGAGGCTGCAACAAGTCTCTGTAATAAGCTACAAATGAGGAGGCACTACAAAGCCATGCTAATGAGGCCCGCTAGCGCCCAGTGGGACTGCCACCCCCGTTCATTTAATGTTAACACCACCACCCTTTCTTCAAATGTACATCTGACAGCGTGGAGAGGGATGGAGGAGGCAGAGGGTAATAATAATCAATATTTGACACATTCTTGTTTGCATGAGACCTTACGGGAACAACACTCTTCTAGTTCATACTAATTATTGTATTCACCTTCACTTTTTTTCCCTCCACCTCATCCGCTTGATATCTAACACCATCTTGTCCTCACTCAGTGTTACTAAACTCTCTGTAAATACAGATGAGCAGATAGTAAAATGGCTCAATTGCCTGAAAACTGAAGGATTTTGTTTCAGGTTCCCACTCTCACAAAAGCTTAATTTCCTCCACAATTCAAAGTGTGACTGCATGACTACTACACTTTTCTTCCCCTCTTTCTTCATTGCTATTTTTCACTGACTTAAAGAAGAAGGCTGGAGATTTTCAATATGTTAATTATCGTGTGCAGAGCTAAACCAACCATGAACTGATCCTCCTTACACTGTGTGCGTATCCAAAGCCTGATATATCTTATTCCTCTGTGTCGTAGACCTCTGTTGTTGTCCAAAAACTAATAAAACACGTCAATGAGCCGCATCGTTGCACAGGGTGATATGTTCCTTCGCCCTTATGACTACAGTTACAGTGGTTAGTTTAGAAACGGTTTTGAAGAATAATAACAGCTGTTCCGTTTTCAGTCTCTGGACAGTTGTTCTGTGTAAGGCAAACAGCAGAGCTTCGCTAGCTTGTTGTGCTACATATCACAACCTCTTTGTACTGAAGTTCTTTGAGAAATGTACAATGTGGCACAACAAGCTAGAGAAGCTTTGTAAACGGAACCGCGTTGCCGTGCACGTACAGTGGCGTCTGCCTCAGACAGAACATCTCTCCTGAGACTGAAAATTTCAGCACTGTTAATACTCTTTGGAGCCGTTTCTAGACAAAATAACATGACCGTACTCTTTGTGACGAAGGAACATGTCACCCAGGTCAGAGGTGTGGCTCACTGATGTGTTTTTAATTATTTCTGGACAACAATGGAGGTCTACAGCACAGAGTAAAACAATAGCTCAGGCTTTAGATACACACACAATGTAAGTAGGATGAGTTCATTGTTGGTTTGGCTCTGCACTTGAGATTTGTTACGGAAGCGTCATGCATTCACTTGAGAGAAAAAAAAAAAATTGCCCTGTTTTTCTGAATTAACAAGATAATTATCTTGGAAATTCTGAGAAAAGTTTTCATAGAAAAAAATAATTCTGCTATGTTTTTCTGAATTAATGAGATACCTCAAAATCCCGAGAGAAGCTCTCATTCCTACTTGAGAGCTCGAAGTAAACATGTCCTGCCTGTTTAGTTTAATCCAGTTTTATTTTGGTTTTGGTTTGAAACATTGGGAAATACTCGTCTTTAAGTAATATAGATGGTTTTGTTATTAGTTTGTCGACTTTGTGAAGGCATCTCAGGACAGGCAAAAATGTTTCATCAAAGCCCAAAAATAGATGAAACAAACACACCAGACCGCCTACAGAGCTGAGAGGTTATTTTAGTTTGCAATTTCCACAAACAGGTATAGTGGAATGACTCGACTTTAGAGAGGACATCTGGACCAGCAGTCTTTAGGATTTATCTGATAACCTAAAACTTACAACAGGTCAAACATGCGAAAAAGAACAGTTATGTTCATAAAAGAGCACAGAAAAATCATGACAGAGAACGCATCCTTCAGGACCTTTACCTCCTTCAGAGGCCGTCGTTACCATAATTACGCTACTTTAGGTGCAACGAAATTCAGACAGCGGCGTTACCGCAGTCAGGATTTTGAGGTATCTCGTTAATTTAGAAAAACAGGGCAATTTTTTTTTTCTCAAGTGAATGCCTTATGCTTCCGTAATTGGTTGACAATGCGAAAAATATAGAAAATCGCCGCCCTCATCCTTTGATGTTTGAAGCATTTCAATTATGTCTGCTGTTTCAAACTAAACATAAACAAATATTCAACAACTTTCTATCTTGTCTCACATCATAGCTATCAATCAATATCAGACACTGTCTCATGGAAACCTGCCAATAGCTTCATAATAAAGATTGAAATACACCTTTCCTCAGAATCACACACCTCCTCCTCACCATGATTGAACAGTTTATCAAGGTGCCAAGATACAGTAGATCCATTTTTCAAACATGAGAAATAACTGTGACTGTAGAATATCAGGGAGTTAACCTGCCCAAGACCAAGGACTAAGCTTTACAGTGAGCACGGTTACATCATCGGTCAGTATCAGATGGCTCTGATCACATTCAGTGTTGCTACACAGTGAGCTGCAATCTGAATCATTCTGACTCAACACAGCATGATTCAAACAAGTGTGAAAGCAGACCAGCTGGGTGACGAGGAGGGAGTCGATCCAACTCAGATATGGACTCAATTGAAGAAATCAAATGTAAAAAATGGGCTTAGTAACATCTCAAACGGTGGTTGTGTGGTCTCTGACTTGGAGATAAATGTTCATGTTCACAACTAATGAGTGATATGTAAAGGAAAAAAAATTAGGATGTGTATTATCAAATTCAATGGTTTATATTTTTATATACTACAAAAAATTCTTAACATGGCATCTACTGCAAGCAACTTTTTTAAGTGTGTGTGTGAATGTAGGCGATTGTGTATGAAAGTGTGCTCTTTTATTACATTTATTTATTCAGTGAAGTTTCCCTGACCACACTCACACAGTTACACATTCACACCTGGAAGCTGCCCAGTACAACCACAGCATGACTTTCTCCCGCCCAGACTTATCCTGCCGGTTGAGGGGTCAAACCAGCAAACTTCCAATCTCTAACCTTTAGGCCACCACTGCCCGTCATGTCAGAGCATTACTGACCTTGTACGCTAGAAGGCTTCGTAGCATCTGTAAAATCACAGATTTTGTCCCACTGGTCCCTGACAGCCTCGGGTGACGTGGGCTGGTTCTTCTGTCTCACAATGCTGCCCTGAGAACGCTCCCAGCGCACTGCACACATGGACACACACAAATAAAAGAGGTCATTGAATAGCGAAAGTCACGCACACATACAGTACTGGTGAACCAGGGGCTAATGAATATCATAGATGTATACAGACGTCTCCTCTGGAAAAATACACAATACTCACATTTACCAATCCAGCCTGCACCGACCTGAAAGAAGATGAAACATGAGCAGATGAGCCATCACACAGAAATAGAAAAAAAAAAAGTCTGTTTATGGAAATTGAACATGTCAGTGGTACATTGCTGTTTGCAATGGCAGAAGAAAAAAATAGACAGAGCTACAGTACAGACAGTACAGTGAGAGGGAGACCTTGAAGAAGGAGAAAGAGAGTGTTTTTTTTTTCTGGATACCTCAAACAGTCCTCCATTTTCTTGGCATTGTTCGTGACAGAGCCACAGGACCATGGGAGCAACATACTCAGGCTTCAGAGACTCAACGAGATCTAAATAAACAAAACAAATGCACATCTTTTAACACAGATTTACTGAATGGCAAAGAATTGCATCTGCTTCAGTGTTTTTTTTTGCTTAGTAGTTAGAGTATTATTACAATAATGAAGCTCATTTTGAAAATACTACAAGGACATGGTCTGAGTTATCAGACACGCCTCAAGCATTCGTCCTCGTGCTACAGAGCTAACAGACATTAGATGCTGTTTATTCCGAACAAATTTCAAAAGGAGAGAGAGAGAGAGAGAGAAAATTATATGGAGAAAATACCCTTAATTTGATTTTTGTATACATCTAAGCTGTATTACAGTACACATTATACAGTATGTGTATGATGAATTAATAGCTCTGAAATCTGAATCTTTATTTTAATTAATCACAAGAAAGGCAATATATATATGTCATGACAGTAATGGATTGTTACACAGTAAGAATTAGTGACTACACACCAATTTGTGTAGTTTATTTAATATAATCTTCTTCCACTGGACAAAACACAAAACTTGCACTTATACTAGAATGTGAAGAGGGAAACAGATCTACCTATAATGCATTAGAATATAAGATCTAGGTAAAATAAGTTTCAACTGATCTCGAAAATAGTCAAAGTATTTCTGGATGTATATTGGAGCCTTAAGTAAGTATTAATAACTATATTATGAAATAGATTCCCATACATGTTGGAATGAAGTCAAGCTAATATGGCAAACACTGTGAATTCCCCTATATGATCCATTGAAGATTTAATATTATACACCATATGTCTGTAGAAAATATTTGTACTCTTCTGTCACCAAAACATGGTCCTTAAAGAACAGGCACCCCGCTTCCTTCACTGCACACTGCAATGTTTTTCAAGATTAGGTTTTGTTTTTTTTGTCTTGTTTGTTTTTAGAAAAGCCTGAGTCAGTGAAAGCCAACATATGGAACCAAGTCATTTACTAAGGTAAGGCCATCCTGTGACAGTTGGCACAGCGCAGTGTGACAGATGCTACTGCAGACCAGCACGGCAGGAAAACAAAACCATTCCTTTTATTTGTCACTTAATACCCCTGTCAACAGAGCTGCAGTCACAGAGAACGCACAATATGTTCATGAAGTATAGACATTTCCAAACACAGAGTTTGGTAGGTTGGAAAAAAAAAATCTTCCTGGGCTCATAAGATCATTTTTAAAAAACCAGGAAATAATGTTTAAAAAGTTGTCATTTTGAAAGTGGATTTATTGTTTTATCGTGTTTATGAGCTATTACGAGCCTTATTTCACAATGCTGAATTACATCATCTTAAGAAATATTTTTAACTGACATACTTGCTCGCATTTTTGTGAATATAATAACACCTACAGTCATATGAGGAGGCCAGAGCCACCTGTTTAAATCATGGGGTGATACATTAAAACTTTTAAAGCACTCAAAGGGATCATGATTTCATCATGGTTATTGGAACAGCAAAAGAAACACAGCTCTTGAATATTAGAAGATAAATTTGCATGTCAAACGGGAGTGCTGTTGCCTCAAATTTTGTAAATCAACATTACATGAGTGGCTGTGGTTAGAATCTATTTACCCATTTTAGCCTGTTGTGAAAGTGTGTGCACCCTGAAACCTAGTGGAACACCACAGTATGTGTTATACACACCAATTGCATGCAAATATATTGGTCGTTTTATCTGTCTGCCTACCTGGGGGCATAACAGTCTCTGTGAGCCTCGACCCAGCAACAGGAGCAATAGTGTTGGTATGGATGTTGTACTTGCGTCCCTCGACGGCCAAGGTGTTTGCCAGTCCCAGCATGCCCAGCTTGGCAGCGCTGTAGTTGGCTTGGCCAAAGTTACCATAGATGCCTGCAGCTGAAGTCGTCATGATGATTCTGGCCACAGACATCCCAAGGCAACAAGTCAGTGTTAATGCAAAGTGACAGGCATCGCAATGGAGTAATGGGAGATACAGGCAGCCCCCATCCAACATACACACATAATCTCACGAGGTAGTATGCTCTTTTCATGCATGCATAAACACGCAGGAGTACACATATGTGGGCAACTAGACATGTAATGCAAATCCATTCACACACATACACAACATCTAACTGCTTAATCACAAATACAGCGCTGCGTACAGCAAATTTACTTGAATATTTTACTCGTACAACATTGAACACATGCTATATGCAGAGATAGATGCATGTAGTAGACACACAGTCTTGTAAATACATTTTTGCTAGTAATTTCACGCAGGGAGTTCACCTCAGTCAAGCACAAGTAAAGAGGTTAAGCACCAACGCCAAATTGACTGTAGATGACGTCTGAAACACGCCATCTCACTGGTCATCAGAAAGCAGTGATCAATATTGCAACACACTCATGGTGTATAGTACAACCACCACAAGAAGATTGGCAATAATAAAATATTTTATAATTAACTTTTATGGCCTAAAGTTAATGAATCAATTACACTTGAATAACAAAGTCCCAAACATTCTAGTAGGTGTTCCTACAAGAACCACTTATTTGCATTTTTAAAGAGCATAATATGATCAAATATGGTTATTTAGAGGAGCAAAAGCAAACACACCACATTTCTTTGATGATACAGAATATAAATATAATATAATTTTCTTTAGGATGACTAGATACAAAGATTGAATTGTAAACTTGCCCATCAAACATTAGAAAAAAATATACAAATTATATATTATTATAATCTGAAATTATCAAGATTATTCAGTTCGTCAACCTATACGTTAAAGAATATTCTTATGTCAAAACTTTAACATAAAAAACGACTTTCACTGCAACTGTTTTCTGCTCAATTAAAAGCCACTCTTGAGTTCAATGACACTTCTTGCAAAATGTCACTTTAATTTTCACAGACTAATGCCTTCTCCCATTCATGTAGAACAGCTTGTGTGCACTTGGGAAGGGCATCTGTTACCTGAAGTAACATGGGAGCAAATCTGCTTGTGTGACCTTCTTCTGAAAAATTACAATTCAAAAACACGCAAACCTCAATGGGCCCTTTTAGCAGCACATACATTTTTACTTGTCATAGAAGGAAAACCACAGGTGTGATTAATAATATTCATTTGTCCAGTTTTAGATTGCAGTCATCGTTAATGAGGCCTTTTAACAAGGCTCTGTTAATGTAATGACACGAGTTGCATTAGACGCCTGTTGAAGTCAGCAATGTCTTCAAAATATTCCATTAGGGATCGATGGTGCCTTAAAATATGATGGATACATATCTGGATACATCTTCACTACTTCAAGTCTAAATTAAATTATTCTCTGAATGTTTCTTTACAACTGAAGAAGTAGTCCATGTGTGAATAAGCTCTTGATTGAGTGGCAAAACATGTTCAATTTTGAAAGTTTAGTCCAGTGGAAATTTTAATTTTGACTTGACGCTTCATGACTTGGAAGAATGAGATGAATCTGCACACATCTCTACTGCTTCTTGTACAGTCATCAATTTAAATACTATTCAAATTATTCAGAGATCAACCTTAAGTGCTGCATACCCAAATTAACTAATTTCCTTCTTTCTTTGGTAATTTGCATATTCGTCTCAAATTTGCTGTCTTAGGCTTTTATTATTATGCAGATTTTATTCTTTTTACACTGTGAAGTCAGAGTCAGAGTCAGAAAATATGTATAATAATGTGATGGCAGACATTCTCTGATTTATATACTCACTACCTCAAATGCATATCCTCAAGTGCCCACTTGAAGTGGGGCACGTAAAGAACATCGAGTACCTTTGATACTTAAGCTGAGTCTGAATCAGGGCTTCATCACACAGCATTATATGTATCCTGATATCTTGATTACAGTCCACTGATCTGTCTGCTGAAGATATTGTAACTTTGTAGGATCTACAAAAATAATCCTTCCCACATAATAGAAAGAAAGCACAGTTTTTATCCACATCAATAAACGATAGTAGCTTGGCTCCTTACCTGCCAAACTTTTGGTTTTTCATGTGGTTCCAGGCAGCACGGGTCACCAAAAAGGAGCCTCTCAAGTGAACTCTATGAATCAGGTCTGAAATGCAGAGTAAGAGGAATGACACAGTAAACATTAGCACAAAACAAATACCATTGCACATTTGTGGCTCAGATCCAGATAGAAGTAGTTTTTTAAAACTCCCACACAGGAAATCTGTTTTTACAAGCATAAGGTAGCTTGAAGTAGAAGAAGCCGAAGATAAAACAAATGGGTTCTTCTACTTATAGCGTGGTGGCACAGTCTTCATGATGAGGTGAGCCAAACAAAAGGAAATAATGTGACGATATGAGATGACCCCATACACAGTATGAGTTAATGAGAGTGAAGTGAATGTAAAGATCGGACATAATTTAATTACCCCAATCCAGATCACTCGTCCTGGCAAATGATCGGTCTCGAAGGATCCTTGGCAAAGAAAAGCAGGAAAGAATTTTAGTCTTTTCAGTCTTTGTGACGAAACTTCAGGTTCTTTTTTTAACATGATTACAGTGCCCCAAACTCCTATTAATATGCTAACTGCAATCAAAGGGCCACTCCAAAAACGGATGATGTGATTAGACCTCCAAAAAAGTGTGATTAATGCCATGAAATGACTCACCCAGCATTGTTTACAACAATATCTGGAAGAAAAGATTTTGTTCAATAAAAACAACAATATTAAAAGCACTATCATTTCATTTAGATAATTTAAATTGAACTGAGTAATGAAGTGAATAATAAACTCTGATAGCCACATGATTTTCATCCAAAGACAATACTAACCGATTCTTCCAAATGCATCCAGTGCTGATTGGATTAGTTTTTCTCCATCTTCCACAGAATCTGTAACAGCAGAGATAGTGATAAAATGATGACATGTTCTGCATAACTGTATCTTATTTATTGTTCCAGTTAGTTCTGCTACAATTATAAAAATGTTTCTTATAGATATGACAACTCAAAGTATAACAGTTACAATAATAAAATTTATGAGCGTCTTATTATATGGTAAAGAAAGTTCTTGTGCTCAGTATGTTGAGTAATAATCTGAGACAACTCAACTATTTAAACTAATTATTCAACTATTAAAATCATCTGTATTGATTGCTGGGCATCATCGTTTGTTATAAACTGGGTCAAAAGTATGGCATCTTTTCTAGTAAGTGATACCTTTGAATTACATCTACAAACGAATTTGCCATGTTCAAAAATACCTGAAAGAAAGACATCAAAGCGTTGTCTTGCTTGGTTCATTAAAAAAAAAAAATTCTTACAGATACAAGATGCACAGAGATGAGAGAGGAAAATACACCTGTCAACAATACTCACTGACTGCTTTATCAGTGAGGTATTCAGACTGACTGAAATCAATATTCCTTTTGAGACTAGCATTACATGACCTAAATACTACAAGGTTAGCAGAGATAGAAAAAAACAGTGATAATGATGTGTGAGAGAACAGAAGAGAAGAGAAGAAGAGAAGAGCTATTCCAAACTTCTCACCATAGTTCGCCACAGCCTTGCCTCCTTTTGCTCTTATCTCCTCCACCACCTTATCAGCAGCTGCAGAACTCTTTCCACCCCCTTTAGTGTCTGCCCCAAGGTCATTCACTTTATTGCAATGAGAAGAAAGAGATTAGCAATAATGGGGTGAGTTCTGCAATTCTCCACGAGTGATTAGGTTAGGAGAAGAGTGTAGCTAAGCTGATTCCTTGTCAGAGTTCAAGGGCAAGTTCAGCCCAGGCAGCAGGGAAAGCTGTTAATTTGGGGCAAATGTTTATGCCTACATCTGCAACTGCTGACTCTAAAAAGAAAGGATATCATAACAATCAATGCAATGCACATTTCTGTGAAACATGCCTCACTCTGGGGTATATGTAATCTCTAAATCACTTAAATCTAGGGATGCACTGATCCAACTTTTTCCCTCCTGATACCAATTTCAATACCTCAACTCGGGATCTGCTGATACCGAGAACCAATTTGATACTTCACTGTGTGGAAAGCATTGGATTATTTTTTAAGTGAGTTCACATTAAAATACAGATTGCTGCAACACTAAAAACTGAGTTTGCAACCTGCTGTGACTGAATGAATGTAACTTGGTAGCAAAAATAACTTTTTTTCACAATGACATTGACAAAGAAACTGTATTTACTGTGGATTGGTCACCAATCAGATGTATTGGATCAGTGCATCCGTAATTAAATCAAAATGAGGACACCTCTAAGCAGCAGCAGTCATCTTTAACAGTGTGCAATGCAGGAGCAATAATCTGCAGGTTTCTACTCAAGCTCTGATGTCACCTTGTGCAGATTAAGATCACTGCTGCTCCTTTTCTGTATATGAGCAGCAAGTAATATGAATTTATGGTAAAAAGCTCACATTTCAGTAAGATTTCTAAAAATAGACCATTTGATTAATGAAACATAGATTTGCTGTCCAGTTCAGTTCTAACACTTCAGGGAATTATGCTAAGTTGTAAACATGCATACTGACAAAACTATCTCATCAAAGCAACTAAAAATAATACACCCATTGTGGTAACGAGGCTTCATTTTTACTAGGGAAGCTACATGAGATCATATCCACTACACCTGCTCCAGTGAAGGAAGCGATTTGAAATGAAGATATTTTGCTTACCTACAACTGAGGCGCCTCTTTCAGCAAAAGCCAGTGCATATTCTTTGCCAAGGCCTGTGGGGAAAAAAGACATATGAGTAAAATGCTATAAGTATACCTTTAACAGAACAACACACCCCCCATCAAGGAGTATGTTGTGGAGTTGCTGTATGTGCCCTTTGACACACTTGCGTCGCACTTTGATCCCTGTGTTATTCGCGTACGAGGGCTAGCAAATGTCTGTTGCAATAGAAAGGGAGGCTTTCATAGTTAAACACTAGCTGCGTTAATAACCTGGCTCATATATTTATTAAATCTTTGCAACTAGAGGGTTAGCATTCGTAGCTAACGTTGCGAAACCTATTTAAGTACATAAAGCTAACGCTCAGTTAGCTCAGTTGCACGACAGTTTTACCTCCTCCGGCCCCGGTGACAAGCACGACTCTTCCCTCGAATGACAAAGACATCCCTGTGAGATATTATTCTCTGATTCTGAGCTGTGACGGGACACCAACACAGTTGCAAGTAGAGGAGCAACAGTGATTCCCAGAGTCAGTCAGCAGCAGGGTGAACTTCCACAAGTTCCACTTCCGCAATAACGTAGGGGGCGGTCTAAGCAGTGACCAATCAGAAACCACGATTTTATTAACCCTGTTGTCACCACTGCTGAGTTTTCACACGTAGTCTATATCTACTACTTATGTTTTATATTTTATTACTTCAACAAAATTATTGTTAATCATCGTTAGATTTACATTAACTATTTAGGAGCCTCACCCTTCAGCATACTGCATATATTTTATTTCATGGCAAATTCATAACCTTGTGTTAAAGGTTCACAAAGTTTCAAGTCTGTCTTAAAACAACAGTCAGGTGCCCAAATGAACAATGACATAGTTTTTTCTTGCTGTAATCATTCGTCCTGTTCAGAAGAAGATCCCTTCATAATGCACTTACAATGTAAGTGATGGGGGGCAAAAATCCACAGTCCTCCTTCTGTGCAAACATGTATTTAAAAGTTTATCTGAAGCTAATATGAAGCTTCAAATGAGTCAAATCAAGTAGATATCTTTCAGTGTTACAGTATTTTTAGTGCCAAAGTCCCTCTTTTTGTTACTATACTTCCACTGCAGCTCAAAAGGGAAACACAAAGAGGGAATTTGATGCTAAAAAGACTGTAAATGAGGCAGGTATCCACTTGTTATGACTAACTCAGACTGCTGAAGCCTCATATAAGCTTCAGATCAACTTTTAAATGCATTTTTGCACAAAATGACTGTGTGGACACACTGTGGGTTTTGGCCTCCATCACTTACATTGAATGCACATTTGAAGGGGATCTTTTAACAGCCAGTATGAGCAGGAGAAATGATTACAGCGAGGAAAACCTCTTTCAGTGTTCATTTGGACACCTGACTGTTGTTTTAAGACAGTCTTGAAAAACCTCTCCTTTAATATAAAACACATTACAAGACAACTGATTTTTAAAATTTAATTTATAATATATTATTTTCTTTTAGAACCTAATTGCCTTGCTATAGATTATTTCAGCATGTGTGCAAAACTATGGAAATGCAAAATGTCAACTAAAAAGCTAATAAATGTCTAATGTATAGTCAATCTCAAATTGTTTTTGTATATTAAAAAATCTATTAGATGTTTGCTGGCTTACATAAAAATACTCCCGTGGATGTTTGCAGGCTGGCTTGGGTTGAAGAAATCAGCAATGGTGTCACAACATGTATAATACATTATTCATCACAGCATAGGCTATCACATTTTGCTTATCAGTTTATTTTTTAGCAGAAAAGATCAATAAAATAAAATTGCTTAAAAAAAATATGCTCAATCTTTATTTACTTTATTTAATATTTATATTAATTTAATCAATAATAATGCATCATATTTTATTTGTTATATTTTGAGACGTAACCAGTAACATGCATATGTAAGGTAAATGTAATGAAGTAGAAGTATACAGTTGCTTTTTTTAAGCGCTTTGGGCACCTTTTATAAGTTATTTCAGGGTACAATGAGTTAGAATAGTAACATAATTCAATATTTTTCATATTTAAACATCATAGTAAATCTAGCTGTTTGGGGCCCTTTTAGTATAATTGTAAAGTTCCCAGACTACAGGATGAGAAAATGTATCTTAATTACTTCTAAACATACATACATGAGCTAAACATTCTGTATTATTTTATTAGCTAGGAAATCTGAAAGATTAGTAGTCCATGCCAACATGGTACCCACTGTCCAAGAGGAATAACTCTTTCTAACAATCACGATTGTCATAGAGGGAATGTGAAAAAAAAACATCACAGTCTAGTGAACTGTCTAATATTCATTCCACTTTCACACCAGACATTTTGACGTATAGCAGAAAAAGCACAGGTGTATCTAATTAAATTATTGATGACTGTGTTCCGTCTAAGTGTCGAAGTAAGCAGAACGAGTTAGCAAGCAAGCAAAATACCAGGAAGTTGGAAGTGGCAAAATTAAAGAAAACACAGCCATAATTAATGTTACTGATTACACCTGCATTTCCTGCAGTTATGGTGTCAGAATGGCTGCAGTGAAAGTGGCCTATTGAGGCCACTTTCACATGCAAGAATACAAGAATTCACATGCTGCACAAATTTAACAATAATATCTCACCCGTGTGCCAGAAATGTAAAATAACAAATCCTTTACATATGATCTGGCATTGCCCAGTGATTGCAGAGTTTTTGGAAACCTATAGTAGTATAATAGTATAACTTATACTTGAATCAACTGAAAATAAATAACTGGTACGCACTTCATTTTACTTGCCAGTACAGCTGGGAAAAAAATGCATTTCAGTAAACTGGAAATCTAACCTCCCTCCCTCATAAAGACACTGGATCAATGAAGTAACATCCCACTGTAGAGATGATCCTCTACAATGTAAAGAAGAGACCCACACTGTTTATCTGGGGAGCTTTCATAGACGCCTTACCTCGACTCCAGTGTGACGGCTGATACTCACTTGCTGTTTTATGTTCATCAGGACCTAATTTTATTTCACAACCTAACATACCTTCAAAGCATTTATTTTAAATATATATATACTTTTTTATGACTTTGTCGGGTTATTTTTGGTATTTATACTCTACATCACATTGTAGTGTGTAGGCTATGAATAAAGTTTATTTGGTTCTATTTGGACACCTTAGGTGTTTGACATTTCATCAATCTATTCAATCATTCATTCTCAAGCTAGTATTGTGTTCCCATAGTGCATATTTCAGGTGCTTGTTACTGACATGTTATTGTTTGAGCTAGTATCCCATCAAGTATTTCTTGTTCAGACTAATCCTAATTCATTTTTACTTTAGGTTATAGTGGGGGTGAAACTAAAGATGTATGTATGTAATGTATGTAAAATACTCTACTTTGAATAATTATTTGTGTCTGATATGTTTTTTCCAGAAAAAAATTAAATGATCTTGTTACAATCCTTAAAATGAGATCTAGAGTACTCCTGCTCCCTCATGCATGCGTTAATAAATAGCAACAAATTACTAGATGCCATGCAATGAGAGAGAGAGAAAGAGAAAATCATGGCAATCAAAAGCAAACAGAATATGTGGTGACTGCTCCACAATGTAAAACACTCAATGAAATAAGGAGCATTCACTTTAACAAGTTCAACTCTGTAATTTCAGATTTCAAAGAGCTTAATGACCTCTCAAAATATAAAAAATACTCAGAGGACAAGGAGACAGGGCATATGTTGCTGCCCAATATGTATTAACATGCCACAATCTGAGGGACAGTGAATGACCTAGACACACACACACACACACACGCACACTTTGACACTTTCATTCATTGTGGACAGCCTAACCCAAACCTTAACCTTTACCTAACCTAAATTCACACTTTACCACTAACCACTAACCGTGCTTTGGTCCCCTTGAGGACTTCTGGTCCTGACAAGTTTGCTGTTTATACCGGAAAAGGTCCCCAAGAGGTAACACACACACATACACACACACACACACACAGATGGTTACTGAGTGAATTACTCTGTTCCTACATAGATCCATAATATTACTGTTAACTAAGGATTCATTTAAATACTACTGTACACCTTCATCCTTCCCTAAACATAAACCCTCAATCCAGAAAATCCCATATTGTGTACGTTTTTTTGTTTATTATACACAGATTAGCAGCCACACACACACACACACACACACACACACAAACACACAAAGGATATACTGTATACATATAATTAACATATATCAATCTTAATGTTGTGTTAATGTTCATATTACTATTATTGTGGACAAATTTGATGCTTTGGCAACATTGTTCTTGAAACCTTCATGCCAATAAAGCCCTTTGAATTTGAATATGAGAGAGAGAGAGAGGGAGAGAGAGAGAGCGAGAGAGAGAGAGAGAGAGAGAGAGAGAGAGAGCGAGCATCCTCTGCGCCCAGACGTTGGCTGCTCAGACTCTCGGAGGAGGCTGCGATGGAGACAGGATGAAACTGCCGCGGTATTTTTCGGGGGAAAGTGCCTCTGGGGTGTCGTTACCTGGCAGCTTTCCTGAGTATATCATTACCAGAACCGTATATTTGAGGAAAAAGGAGGAGTGTATTACCTTTTTGTCGATGCCTGAGGATTATGGACCATTAGGTTAACGACCGGCGGTGTTAACGGTTTGGATAACCGTTAGTGTAGCTTACTCTTGTATTCACTACAGCTGACACATTTTTTTTTCTTTAACGCGGCCATAACATTTCTTTTTTTCTTCTTCTTCTTCACAAAATGTTGAATTTAGCGCTCTCTCGACGTGAAGGATATGTGAGGAACGTCCTTTTGTTGTTGTTGTTGTTGTTTTTGTTGGACATGAACGTGTAAGGTGCAAGAAGAGAAAAAAAACCGAGTGGACAGTCTCGGCAGACAGTATGATACAATATTTTGACATAACCGTTATTTTTGTGTTACGCTCTATTGCGCATGCCTAGTGGGAGATATAGAGCGCTGCCCGACGCCACTTCGCACCTTCTTGGCCGTGATGTAGGAGCAAAAGTGAAGGGAACAGAGGACTAAAACATCAACAAAAAAATAAATAAACAAATAAAAATGCGTTGGCAAAGTGGCAGCGTGGCAACCAAAGGATTTGACTTCACGATCCTTCACGAAACGGACTGTGCCGCAAACTGAAGAATGTCAGGGACACCAGATGCAGAGGCTGAAGGAGTAGTCTCCAAAGTGAAAGTGAAAAAGGAGATCAAGACAATCGTGGAGAATTTGGAAACCATCCTGGGAGACCTCAAGGATGTAGCCAAAGAGCTGAAAGAGGTAAATGAACCAGGAGAGACCACACACACACACACACACACACACACACACACACAACGCCTAGCATATAAGCACTACTAGTCATGCCATGTGTTATCCATGTGTTATTTCTACAGGTTTGGTTTGAGGATGCTCTTGTCTTTTTTTCTAAACATCCATGTCTGAGAGGTGATGGAAAAGCTAATCGTCCACCTCACTTGGGCCTGGAATAGGCTATGACAGCACACACATACACACTCACACACACACACACACACACACACACACACACAAACATACAGACTGTCCTCCCCTCCTCCCCCCCTTGCCCACTAATGTATGTGATCATTCTCTCCAACATGAAAGACATTTGGCACAGGAGGATATGGGCTGTGAAATGACAGGACAGCTTCACCCTGATTCACAGGCTTTGATGAAAGTGAGAAAAATTTAATCACAATTAATATTTAATGTGCAAGTTGGTTCAACTAGGAAGGCGCTTTTGCATTGCGTTTCATCATCTTAATGCTGACTGTTGTTTGCTGCGAATTATCTCCTGCCAAATAATACAGCAGTTGTCTTTTCACTTTTCATCTCTCTCAAAACTCTCTCTCGGTGTCTCTCCATTTATCTTCTTTCTTAATCTTTCACTTCTTGTCTGTGTTTATTACATCCGCTCATCTTCATCCTTTCTTTATATCTCTCTTTCTCTTCCTCCTTTCTGCATCTTTCCCTCTCTCTCTCCTCTCCACAGAGTCCTTGTTAAAGATCAAAACTCTCAGAGCTGTCTGATTGGCTATTCAAATCTCAGTGATGCAGAGACAGGGGTGTTGAATAGAAGTCAGGGCGGGTGCGGAGGATGTCTCTGAAGGATTCAGGGATTATACGTAGACATATTGTGATTTTATTTGCAGCAAGTTGCTCTGTATCTTGGCAGTGCCTGTGTGCAAAGACATATTTTCTTTGATTTCGTTCACGTGTTACAGTGCTTGCTTCAGATCTATTTTTTCCAGTTGCAATAACCTGCAGTCTTAACCCGCTTTTGATGTTTACATTCCTCCACTGGCCACACACTAGGCGTCCAGCCCGCTGTGCTGAACCTCTCACCCTAACATGACAGGCTGTCATTCTAATAAAACCCTATTGCGTACAGCCTCTGGTTCCTACATTATGGATGGGTAGTCGACACAGCATCTGTCTCCTCCTGCCTCTCTGCTCCCTTTACTCTGTTTTTGCAACTTGAGCTGAATTAGATTTCTTTTGTGTTTTTCGGCAGTTTACAATGTCTCACAGCAGGCGCCAGAGATAAATGAGAACAAGAAGGCATAGTAATCTGTCTATTGTGATTTTTTTGTGATGTGCCCTCTTTCTTTCGTTCGTTCGCTCTTTCTTTCTTTCTTTCTTTCCTTCTTTCTTTCTTTTTTTGCTTGCAGGAAATTGTGTAGAGGATCAGTTATTCTGACACCGCACACACTAAACACGTACCTCAAGGGGGTGTTACTATCAAAGCCAGTATGTGGGGTATAATCCATTTGAAATGCAGTTATCTATGGAGAACACTGTGTGCTCCTAGCTTGAAAAGTGCTATACAATAAATTATTAATATTATTATTATTTTTATTATTATTATTATTATTATTATTATTATTATTATGTGTTATAACTCACAGACAGGGCTGGAGCTGAGTCTGGCTCTGATGAGAGACCCTGCCCAGATACTTGGCATAGCCGCTGAAGCTGCCTGGCCTACAGCAGGGGCTGCACACTGGGATACTGGTATTACCTCTTGTGTGTGTCCCAACAAATTATCCATTTAAAGACTGCATGGAGAGTTTAGCTCCATCGCTGTCTCTGCCCAGGCCTTCTATCTTTCTTTTTATCTCTCACTCTCACTCACTCGGTCTGTGTTTCTCTCCTCATTACCGTTTCCCCATATCTCTGCTTCAGCCTTTTCTCAAGCCACTGTTTGGACATGCATTTCAAACCCTGAGATGATAGTTATGTTGTTTTACAGTGGGTTAATATACTGGGTACTCTGAGATGAACATGACTAATGCAAAATGAACATAAGCACATTGCCATTGTCATAATTACTTCATGAATGCACAACGAAAGTACATTAACTTTCCTTTCTGGAGAGTTTTCCTCAGAAGTTATTTCAGCTGTTTCAGGTCATAATGCTATGAGCTTAAAGCGTGTTCAGCTTAACTTTTATTTGACTTCCTGCAGACTCACTGAGTGCTGGATTCTCACTGGTCAGGCAGCCAGTAATAAAATGTCTAAGACTTCAGTTCTGGGCATCAAAGTAATAAAAACTCCACCAAGCACAGGAACTCCTCTCCAAAGGTTTTTGGACACACTTCCAAAAATGGCTGAAGAACATGGATGTTTCATTATTGAATTTCAGTCATTATGACAGGAAATGACCTCAGATGATAACTAGCAGCAAGTCCATTTGGTCTGTTAAATTGATTTCCCCCATGCTAATGGTTCCCGTGGGCAATATTTATTATGTGTACATGTAATTTCAAGAAATTTCAAGAAACTTTGTCCTCACTGTTCTTTTATTTCCATGGATGTGTTCACAATGCAAATGTTTGCTTTATGTGAAGGAAATGCAATCAGTTGTAGGAAAGGAGACAATAACCAGAGGTGTTCCACTTAGTATACTGTCTAAGGATAGCACTGTACAGTATGTCATGCATTTGTTGTATATTCAGTCCTTTGTTGGCCTTCTAGATTGGTGCATATTGATTAGTGGATATTGAATCAAATTCAGTTAAGCACAATGTCCTGAAAGAATGTGTTGTATTTACAGTTACAGTAGAATATACGTCTATATATATATATGTACATGAATATATGTCTGTACAGTATGTACTGTATGTATGTTTTATGGATTAGGGAAATTTGTGAAGACCTGTGGGAAAATCATGGTGGAGCTGCAGGCTGACTTGTACCACCCACACCTCACCAGGCTGACTGAGAAGGCAGACAAGGTCTGTATGGATACATCCCATACGGACCTTGTCTGTATGGAGTTCCAGCCACTCACTTCTGGTCTGAGGTATATATACCCCAAGATCAGACCCAACGGAGCAAGAAACTCATTTATTCCCATGGCAATAACTCAATTAAACAAGATTCGGTAGCCATGGAGAGTCTGGGGAAATACATGGACTAAGGGATGTGACATACATGGATACATAGGGGATGTGCAGTATACTCACTATTTATTTTTTATTACAATTGTTGGTGTACAGTTATTGACATAACTGTATAAATGGCTGCCTGGACTGTGATGATATTTATGATGGTTGCTATGGATGATGTTGGACTACTGTTGTTTTTGTTTATCCAATGTGCTTTTAATGCGTCTATATGTTCTGTGCTGTACCACAAAATGCCTCTCGGAGGACATTAAAGTTTTCTAAGTGTAAGTCTATTATCTTATGTTGTGCTGCTGCATTCTTACTACTATTATCAGTATTCTTTCTTGCCTTTGTACATGTAGAGTGCCAACACACCAGTTTCTGCTGTAACAGTTCTTTAATATTTCCCTATTCAGGCTGTGAAAACAAATTTCCTCTTGAAGGACAAAGGAACTATCTTTGGATCTAAATATCTACTGTATACATGCGGTCCCGAGATAAAAGCTATCATTAATTTCCACTGCACTGAGCAGAGTATTTCTGCCATTTTCACTGACAATACAATTACAATAATAGTCTGCTTTGTCCTGTGTTCATAAATCATCTTACATTTCAAGATTGCAAATTCATTCAAATATTTAAACTGTTCTCTATTTGCCTCTATTCCTTTCCCTAAAAAGTATTCTGTCACAGTGCATTTCTTTCGTCTCCTTGCGGTACATCATTGCACCACTGCCACTGATAGAGTGTTTTCTCTCTCATGTTGTGTTGCTTGAGGAGAAGATTTCTGATGTTATTTTGAATGTCCTCTCCTGTTTATAAAATCTTTTTATCTCTGTCACAGCAAGGTCGTTTACTTGCAATTAACTCAAACCATGAGTGCTGCTGTTAAAACAAATGACACTTTTGTGAGTAGAAATGGTTCTTCTCTCTCATAGCATTTGTATTATATTTAGTTACCTTCTCTGTGGTTGAAAATCTCATCAATCTCTAACTTGCTCACTTTCAGGAGAACATGACAAACATTTGTGCTGACTTTTCCTGATTGAAGACTGACAGTCTATTTATTTTTCATTTCTGCACCCTTTCCCATTTGTTCCCTGTGTTTGTGTCTGTCCTCTGCACTCTTTCGCTGTATGTAGCTATTATGTAGACGATATCTATTTCATTCAGTCCCAGCACCAGTTTTGTGTTACAAATGACTTTTTGCTTCTTGGCTTGCAGGAAATGGTTGGTATTGTCACCTCTCTCAGTTGTGATGGTACATGGGATTGTTGCAGTATATCACTTAAGTCGGAGTCTGGCAGGCTCATGGCTGTTCCCATAAATTGTGGTGATATTTCTTTTCACCCTGGCGTGGTTGTCATAGCGATATCTTAATCAGTCTTTAATCTCATAAATCAATCTCTTAAATCAAAGTGTATCTTCTTTAAATTTTATACAATGAGGTTCTCAATTCATTAATTGAGAACTTGAGGAGATAAAGTCATTAACTCCTTACAGGAACACATTTTTCATCTCCCCTCTTCTTGATCTTCAATCTTCTATCAGGATCATCATTCTTCTGCCAGATACTGGTGTCATAGTGGGGTTTTTTTTTATCTTGTTGAGAGTGATAGTTCTTTCTCTCATGCCACATTGTTTATTATTCCTGACCTCAGCTATCTTCCTCTTCTTGTCACCAGGTTGTTCACGATATTGACACCTTGACTTGCGACCTGCAACTGGAGGAGGACGGACTGACAGACAGCTCAAAGACCGACACGCTCAACTCCAGCTCGAGCTCCACCACCACCACCACCGCTTCCAGCCTGGAGAAGATGAAGCTCTTCCCCGATGACTGCATCTTCAAACCACCTGCACCTATCACACCGGTCCCCGTCAACCCTCCTGCGGTCCTGACTGTACTCAAGAAACCCCACCCGCCCTTACCCCCACCCAGACTTACCCCGATGAGAGCCGAGGATCACAACATTAAGAATCTGCCTCACCCAACGTTAGTGTTATCAGGGAATATATCCAAGGCTAACGGGTCTCTATTGAGGAATGGTGGGGTTTTCCCATTGAAACCAAACAGGGAGTTATTCTCCTCCACGCCGTGTTTCATTTCTAGTGACAGTGGGATCCCTGAGTCAGGGCTTGTTCCTACATTGCCCCGGCCCATGCCTCTGCTCCACCATGAAAAGAACAAATGCCCCAAGGCCCCCAGCAGGGAACCTCGTGAGAGGGAGCGTGTCCGTTTCAGTGAGAAGGTCCAGTACCACGGCTACTGCCCGGATTGTGACCTTCAATACGATGTCGACGACACAGAACTACACTTACAGGCTGAGCTGAACGACTTAAGGCTCAGCCCTGTGCACTGCTGCTCTTCTTCCTCCTCTCCTACCCCCCCTCCTCATTCTCTTCCCCATGAACTAATGTTGGAAAACGGCGGCCTCTCGGTCAGCCACAGTTTCCCGCCGAAAGCGAACACTCCTCCACCTTGTGTGCCTCCTCACCCGACTTCCCTCAAACCCCAGAAAACAATCCTACGCAAATCAACCACAACCACAGTTTGACACCGAACCCCTTGTTCTGTCTAACTTAAACATTCTTGAATCATTCATAGTGTTTTCTACTTTATGAGCGCTTTCTACTCAAGATGAACTTTGGATTATCCAAACAGAGAGAGAAAGGGTTGGGAAATAGGAAACAAAAGGATGCAGAGAAGGAGTGGAATAGAGAGAAAGGCATCGCCATAGGCTCTGAGATGTACACACAGAGAGATCAGGAAGAAGCGGTGAGTGTTTGTGCATGTATAAGCGTGTTTGTCAGGACGAGAAAAGGAGGAACAAAGGAACAATTGCATGTGTGCACTGAGTCATATCTGTCTGCATACAAGTTTATTTGTTTATGTATATTCATGTGTGTATATATTTGCTGGTGCGTGCGTAGGCGTATGTGTGCGGAGTGTGATGTTTGTAGGCCGTGAGCATTGACGGCAAAATGTACACGGACTTTAAAATTTCAGGAGTGACTCTGCTGACAACCCTAAAACTAAATTGTATCTGTGTCTTTCTGGAAGCTATTGGTACTAACGAGTCTCAAACTCAGGAAGTTCCTTCAGAGAGCAGCTCTGATTAATTCATGTCCTTCTGGATGAAACAAGAAAACCCACTTCCCTTAGATTTCATCCAAAGCCCTAAAGATCCTCCCATACACTGATATATACAGTACCAGTGAATGGGAAGGTGTGTCCGAACATTTGACTGGTACTGTACATTTACAAAAACAACTTTCCACCACCAACACACATACAGTACATACAGTATGTACAGTACACTCAGTACAGTACAGTACATTAAAAAGTCATTGCAGACAGGTAGTGGCATCTCTACCAAGCCTGTCTAGATGAACAATGAAGGTTGAGATATAGGCTAGTGAGTTCATGCTTCCTCTTCCTTCATCACCTCTTGTCTGTACATGTCACATTTTGCTGACGCGTCAGACTGCGGGAGCAAAAGAAGGGAGCGAAAATCAGTGGGGGGAAGAGAGAGAAGTGTGTGCTAGGTGACAGAAGTGACATTTTGATTGGTGGCAAATTCTAATTTAAAAAAAAAAATCCTGCATTTAATTTTCCAATAAAATTAATGTTCAGCAACGCTACTCCCATTTCTACAGACCCCCGCTATTATTTCTTGTGATATCTATGAGACTAAATGGACAGTAAGTTAATGAATTCTACTCTTGAGTGCTGATAATCAGGCAGAAAACATGCTGGCCTTTATTTCCATAAGGGAATATAAACCCGCAGTAATATCACACCATCTCAGTCTATATGAGCAGTTGGTAGCCTTCATTTTATTAGCTCTTATTAAGAGGCATATTTATTAAAGCTAGTGTGCTGTGAATGTGCGTGAACTGTGTGCGCATGTGACTGAAATTTTAATCATTTTCAAATCAAGTGTCAAGGTATCTTTAACCGTGCGTGTATGTGTGTGTGTGCACACGTCTGTGTGTGTGTGTGTGTGTGTGTGTGTGTGTGCATAGGTGTGTGTAAAAGCACATGTCAGTTTGGCAGACTTGGGGAGACAGCATACCCTGGAGTTGGATGAGAATAGTAGCACCTTCCTCCCAGCGATGCCCTTAATTAGCTGGATTAGACTACAGGAGATAACAGCACTGCCTCAGACAGCCTTTGTACCAACATTAGCCTTGACAAAGCTCTGCTGCTGCACATATTTTTCATGATAAACAGAGAGAGAGAGTGAGAAAGCTAAAAAAAAATAGAGACGGAAATAAGGAAAGAGAAAGAGAGGAAGGGCGGTTTTGTGTTCTGAGGGTGCAGGTGTGTTGCATAAACAGTAGGCTGTATTTTATATAGAGCATATACTGTATTTAGATTATATATGTGTGTGTGTATAATATACTGTATGTGTGTAAAGGTTGTGGAGGTGGGAAGCTTGGAGGATAAGGCTGAGAAAATCAGTGTATGAAGTAGCACACACACTGACGACTAAATCCAATGCATGACCTTGGTGGCCTTACAATCTAAAATCGGCATCTGGATTAGGGATCAGTGGATATTCAGCCATGGGAAAAACGAGAATGAGAGAGTGAGGATGGGGGTTAAGGGCACAGAGCGAGAGAAAAAAAAAAGTGTGGGACAGACACAGAGAGAGAGAGAGAGAGAGAGAGAGAGGGAAAAGAGAGCATGTGTGATGGAGAGAGGCAGAGAGAAAGATGGTGAAAGAGAAAACAGTAATGCAGTGGAAGCTGATGCTGTAGTGAATGAATTGCGTTTACTCTTTTGTAAGAGCATATGTGGATGCGTGTTTTGTCTTCAACATGACTGCACTCGGTGTAGAGCATTGACTATATTTACCTTGTATTAATGGATCCTAATGAGTCTGGCAGCAGCACGCTCACAGAGACAAGCACGCAGAGCAGAATGTGCTACAGAATGGAGTGTAGCCAGTATCATCAATAGATGCAGATCAGAAGGGCTTTTGCTGCTATACAGTAGTACTGCCTTCCTAGCTAATGCACTATTCATTGAACCGAGGACACTGATACTGTGGACCAGGCATTGTGTGATTAAGGGAACACAATGAAAAAATAAGGGTGACTGCATTTTGTTTATATTACTTTTCCTTGTGCATGTTGCTCTTCTTCTTTTTGACCAGGACTTTTGAGGACACACATTTGCATAATACTTGCATGTATAATTTATACGTTTATGATTACATTAGTGTCTTTTTCCCAACTAAGTTATTTCTAAGTTAATTTTATTCAAAAGCGTTGCTCCTGACCACTGTGTTTTTCTTGTAAGATATTTGTATTTATCTAGGTATTTATTTATTTATTCATTTATCGCACTTTAGTGACCAGTGACCACAGTACTGAAGCTAAGACAGCCTGCTGTTGCGTACAGGCTACAACCCAGAGATGAAACACAAAGTTGTTTGTAAAGGTTTGATAACTAATTTGTTTGTTTTGTGTTTTTTTTTTGTAATTACAGAGACTTTCCAACTTTTCCTCTGTTGAATTTTAAGTCAAGCTAAAATTAGCTGCAGCACACATGTAGCTTTTTATATATCGAGTAGATTTTATGTTCAGTAAACTGAACATATTTAGGTTATAGACTGTTGTTCAAGACAAAAGACATTAGCCTATAAGGAACATCTTGGGCTTTGGGAAACAGTATTTGTCATTTTTCCCCATTTTCTGACATTTTATAGACCAAACGACTAATTAATTAATCAAGAAAACCATCAACAGATTAATTGATAATAAAAATAATCGTTATTTGCAGCCATAATGTCAGTACTGAATTTCAGTACGATATGAAAATGTGAAACTGTATCTTTTATTTACTGTGAGAAAAAATATTTTTGCTACAAAAGCCTTTTTTTATCTGCTATCTGATGATGAAGTAAAAAAGATTATGAATCTGACCAGACATTTGTTGCCCGCTTTTGGTACACAAGGTCAAAAAACAGGTTTTCTGGCACGGACTAATACACACTGAAAAGCTGTGTGCATTGTGTATTGAGGCACTTTAACAATATATGATGTCAAGTGAGCCACTGTGTGAGAGGCCAGTGGAACAAAATCCAACATATCCAATTTTTAATCTCTACTAGAAAGCTTTCAGCACACAGAACTAACAAATTTAACTTTTATATCTATCGGAAAAAATGTCTGCACACCTGAATATGTGACAGGTGTGTCGGAGGAAGGTGCAACTTGAAAACAATGAAAACAACTCCCGCACACTGTCTCACTTGCTGCTGAAATATTATCTATCCGACCTGCATCAGGTATATTATTTACATATTTTTCTATCTATTATAATATGACATTAAGATTCATTAGAAATTATATTTCAAGGTCATTATTTTCCATAAAACAGTTTAAACAGTCACATCATATATGAGTGAAGGAAACACACTAATGTGCATATGTTAATCGACCCACAGTGGGAAGGAGGAGAAACTCTTTTGGCGTTTGCGCTGACTAACCAGCTCTCATCGCAAAATATGAGCCTTTATGTTTGAATTCATCGTTCATTGTTTAATACATCCGTGACTTGTTCTGAGATCGTTCCCGTTACACAGAAACACCGCTCGTCTGACCACGGTTGTAGGAGTTTTTCACCGTTTTTGTAATGGCTATCTGAGTTCCACTGCTCCAGGCTTGAGGATGGAGTTGTAATGGGCAGGGAGGAGGTGGATCTTCACCGCCTCCATCGTGAGTCAGGACTGACTCAACCGCACTGACCTACTCCCTACAGCTCACAGCTCACAGCTCTAGTTCATAGCCCACCTCTCTCTCTCTCTCTCTCTCTATCTCACTCTTTCTTCATTTCTATCTCTCTCTCCCCTCAGATGATGCTTCACTCCCACTCGGCAGCAGCTGTATGAATACCAATCTCCCTGTGCACATGTATCTCTATATACATGTGGGTGGGGTTGCTATTATTAAAACATATCTGACACTTAGTACAGCAAACACCTTTTGGCACATTTCCATTTGTATGTTTAATCAAAGTTCACAGACTTTTTCTTTCAAGAGCTGCTGCCTCTGCATCCTTCACTTTGCACCTTTTGAATTACAAATGACCTTCTAGGGATGAAAAAAAAAATCCACTCCTACTCATTATGCATCCACTAATGACTGAGTAGCTCCGCCATTTAGAGGTTGTGTGTTTTCAGTCTCAACCCCACGTTCAGCTGACGTCACTGCTGCGACACCTTCATTTCATGGGGTAAATGATTAAACCTGCTGCTTACATGATTAATTCAAACTCATGGAGCTGAATGCTTAATTTGTCACAGTTACATTAGTAAATGTAAACCTGTTACTCTCATTTGTTGTCTTATAACACAATTGTCACATGTGTCCTGACTGTATTGTCTTCTTCCCATATTCCAACCTGGCAAGTGCGCAGCATACAATAAAACTCAATAAATGTGTCAGTGTGAGACACACATTTTTGCCAATGAATATTAATTAGCTGTTGTTTCTCCGTCTGATTGTCGGTGGTGATAGTTTGCCAAGAGACACAGTTGTCTATTTGCTCATCTCCATTCTGCACGCATCGTTTACTTTGATTTTTGTTTCCCTCAATCAACCACATTTCATTATAGTCATTGGAAATGAAAATGTTACGAGGAAGACATTAAACAAAATGAAAGCCAAATAATTGTGGGGTTGCATGCCAGAGGCGTTACATCTGTAATGGAGATACTGTATGCAAAGTTCATTCGAATACAAACTAGACATGACCTACATTGCCAAACATTGAAAAGTAAATCTGGTCCACATTAGGCATGGATACTGGCTCGTCTTGGTGCTTCTTTATCTGTGACTCAGGCAAAGTCATGATGTGGGAAAGTGAGTGGGCATGTGCGTGTGTCCTTGTCAAAATGTGTGTGCACACTCATATGCATACATTTTAATGTTAAAGGGATACGTGTCCATATCGTTAATGTAATGTACGAGAGTGCAAAAGGGCGTGAGATGGCTCAGTGCAACTTGGAGAGCTTTGGTGGTGAAGCAAACTTAATCGGAGAATTTCACGCTCCTTTGCAGATTGTTAAAAGTTAGAGGCATCAGCTGCACCTTTCTCAGTGAAGGTAAACAATATCTCCGGATCAGCTTTGTAAAAGCCACAATGACCCAGATGGGGGTATTCTGCTCGTTGAACCACTCCAGAACTGAATAAGAAACAAAAAAAAAAAGACAGCTATTTAAGGAGAGCCACGAGGCTAGGTGATTGTGTTTTCATGAAAGGGAAGGCTTTTTAATCCATAGAGGAAAATGTGCCAGACGGTTCAGTCCTATTAACTTTGATGACTTGTGTGTGTGTGTGTGTGTGTGTGTATGAGTGTGAGCGCGCGTGTGTGTGTGGACAACGATACCTCGCTATATACTTTCCATTTTGCTCTGTGAAAGCGACCGTCAGTGCTGCGACTGCTCTGTCAAGTGGCTCTCCTCCGCGCTGTCTGATATCCACACTAATGTGTTTCCTCTTTCCTTCGCAGGGCCCATTGAGATCCTTGAGATACAAGTGGAAGGGATGCTTATTTCATACACTGATCGACCCTGGCTGATCACAGATGGAGGAGGCCAGGCATCAACCTTATTTTGGAAGCGCTAATGGCTCTCGACCAACAGGAGACAAGATCTTCCAGACAAATTCATACTTTGAATTTTGAGCAATGAACAACCTCCGGGCATAGTTGTGTTCACGGGAGCTGGAGGAAATATTCTTATGAGACTGGGGAAAGAGAAATGATAGTCCCTGTATGTAAGTGCATACAGATGGATGAATTTATAGTTGTGGAAATGATATTTTTGTTACATAGAAATAGTTAGAAAGCTGCTGAAACTCTGCTCATCAAAAAGGATAGAGAAAGGTTAGTTATAGATGTACATGCAGGGGTGAATTGATGTCAGCCAGTATTTGATTGATGTCTACACAGACGTTTGCTCTGTGCATACTCAGATGGAAATCAATAGCTCCACTCAACCGATGGAATTTGCCTTTTAAGAATTGTAATTGTTTGTGTCTAGGGAGCCCAACAGATCCGACTGTGAGCAAAACACTGCTCTGCTGGACTGCAGATAAGGAGAAAATAATGTTAAGTATGTATCAGTACAGTGTGTGCCGTATGCACATCACACATACACAGAGCAGTTTTGGAAAGACTAATTGTTTGAACTTGATGATGTGGTCACTGATCTGTGTCCAGACATTATGTTCATTGTACATCAAAATCTACGTGCTCAACTGCTGCCATGCAAGCTACGTTTCTTTTTCCACGATAACATGCAGAGATACAGTTCAGTGTGGCATAGTTACAGCTTTAAAGGATCCTTGAAGAAGTAATAATTTGCATCAAATTTTATATGTATACAAATATACATGTACATGTTTGATATCTATATATTTCAGGCATTTTTCTACAGAGACTTTAACATTTAAAGAGATGATATTTTTGATATTGTGTTGGATGACTGAGAGTTATTCTGAGGAAAGCTGTCATTCCCTCGAGGTGCGTGCTTTTCGGCAGGGCAAAGCGGGATGAGTTATTTATATATAGCAACAGCATAGTGTTTGTACGGAAGAAAACAAGTGCTTCAGTATCATCATTTAAAGAAACTTTACAGAGGGAGCGGTATTGTGTGAGAGAAAATGTAATGTGGAGAATATAAATGGCGTAAACCAAATACCTAGTTGTGCTTTATCAGATAGGAGGCATGGGGCTGAATGAATGCATGACTGACTCTTCACTTTGTCCTGCCATCACTGTGTTTTTCTATGCATATGTGGAGAGGCTGTCAGTTGGGGTGCTCTGCTCTCCATGCTACAGAGTTAGGAAATATGTCACTCTCATTTCCTCATATGATGTCCATCAGGTTCTACTTCTGCAGCCACTATAAACCAGACAAATATCCTGGGTTTTACCACATTTCTTAGGCCAACAAGTCATTGGTAATCAAATAAAAAGGAAGAATATTAATATATAGTTGTGGACAAATTTTCACGGGGCATTTTGGATCAATAAAAGTGAGAGAGATGTGGGCTGGAGAGCAAACAGAATTTCTTTGATGCACACAGCCTTTCTCCACATTCAGACTGGAGGCACCACACTTGTAAACGCCACCTCTTTGTTCTCACTGGACACAGAGACTGAATTCATGACCAAACTCTGGATGAATCAAGAGTCAAAGAAGATTGGAATGTCTCAAAAGGTTATCAGTAATATTTTGTTGTGTGTGTGTCCACAAACTGTTGGAAAATAACTTGTGAGAAGTAAACACTTTGCACTTAAATGTTTGCGTACCTGTGTGTATTTTACGGACTGGACAATAATTTCGAGTGCAGAAAGTGTCGATTTTACATCTGTACGCTTTTATCATAAACTGTGCTCTTGCAAATGAGTTCCCAAAAAGCGGTGCAAGCGAACCTTTCAAAAAGAAAAATACATTAAATGGCATCAGCAGCTGCATCAGTTAATTGAAGATTAGTGTGATGAGATAGCAGACTGGCGGTGCTAAAGGCCATCAGCTGTCTCCAGAAGATAATCTAATGAATTCATAGTGGTTTGTCACGGTCATACACATTATAACACAGGCCACCGCCAGCAGCTCAGTGCCATGAAAATGAAAGACAGTGTCAGAAGAGTTAGGCGGTGGCGGCCTAGAAGACAGAGAGGTGAACTTGGAGACTGTAATGGTCATGGGTTCAAATCCAGAAAAAAGTTGCAGAGGAAATGTACATGAGAAAAGTGCATTTGTAACTCACTGCCTTGGTGCTCTTGAGCAAAGCACCCGATGTGAAACGGTAGGACATGAATACCGTGGTTATACTGGGCAGCTGTGTGTAGCAGCGTCATTGCTGAAGAAAAAAAAGCAAAATACTTTTCATTCATTTGTACTTTATTCCTGCATTTTTAAGTAATCTTGAGGCCTTGTCTTGTAGAGGGACTCTGTGTCAGAAATCTAGTTTTAATACCTTCATTACTTATCGTGTATATTCATAAATAAATTAGTGTGTGATTAATCAAATTACTGCACACCTTGGGCAGAAAGGGGGAGGACTAAACTGAGGGGGACTCAAGGGCAACAGAATACGTGCACAGTGCATAAAGAGTGGAAGGAGCAGGGTGAGTTAATCTGATCCCTGACAAACACGCGCACACACACATTGTTGACATTTATTTCACATTTTCTGTAGTATTTTGCAGCTTAAACCTTAACTCTTAAGTTCTCTTATTGGCTGAGACAACAGGGACAACAGAGGGAATTTAGCCTTTTAGGGTAACTCTGGCTCATTTACATTTCATTTTCTTGTTGATTAATGAGCATCTGTCAAATAAATAAATAAAATAATAAGAATAAATAAATAACATTGCAGGTACACAGTTTATCATTTACACTGTGTCAATTTGGAAAATTTCCAAGGTAAAAGTTGTATCTTTGTACACTGAAATGGCTTCCATAATGACATTTTCCATCACATAAAAACATTTTGCACCATCATCCTGACAGGGACTGATATATTCCTGTTCCAGAGGGGTCTCACCACAGGTACACAAAGAATCAAGCATCTTTACTGTCTCAATTTGGAGAATATCCAAAGTAAAAGTCTCACATTTTAGCCTAAAAATGGCTTTCTTTATAAAATGTGAGGTCGCATAAAACACTTTGCACCATCATTCTTGACAGGGACTGATATATTTCTGTTGCAGGACAGTCTCACTGCACGCACACAAAGATTTAAGCATCTTTGCTGTGTCAATTTGGAGAATTTCCAAAGTATGAATATTTTACCGCAAGGTGTGCAAAGGTTATTTTTCCACTAACCCCTTCTTCTCAGTTGGAAGTCAAGCGTAATGTATGGGGTGATGAAGAGAAAAATAAACTTTAAAGAATAAATACTTAAAGTCCCCCTAAACTCATTTTTTTATAGTTACCTGGCTGTGATGTTTGAGCTTCACTGTGAAGAATTATGTGCATGGTTTGACACTAGAAGGATGTTTTCACATTTATCTGCTGAAGGAGGAAAGTTTATCTGTGCTCACCTTAAATCTCAGTTTAAGATGAGCATGATTTATGACATCACAACTAGTTTGGAGCCAATCCTGGTCCAATATGCAACTTACACAAGTGTGATGTGGAGATTTGAAGGCTTCCGTGCACAAACACTTATACATTTTCAGTTTTTGTTGACATTGTCAGAAAGTTAATGATTCTACTTTATGTTTATTATTGAGGTCATAGTGGGTGATGGTGGTATACTGCAGTATAGTCATATTGAAAAGTGTTCCTAATATTTTATCCACTCCATTAACATATATGAGGGTGGAAAAATATTAGGAACACATAATTTTTAACTAGTTAACGGAAAAACATATCAGACACAAATTATTATTCAAAGCAGAGTATTTTATATATCATAAAACATGTCTGGAGGGGATCTTTAATAGATGTCAGAAATGTCTAAAGCAGGCAGTGGAGACAAAGTGGTAAAATACTTATTCTGTTCCAGGGGTTTTCAAAGTCTGAGACTGTGGGCCTCCCCTCAGACAAAACTTGGAGAAAACCGCCCCCTCTCCCCTTTTTAGTTTAGTTTCTTAGTTTGGCTCAATTTCTGGATGCCTATGGGATCATGATTATGTTATTTCATCCCATAGACACTGATCAATTGAGCCAATATAGCCTCATATTGCTGTTTGACACAACTTCAGACTACACGAAATACATAAAAAAAAGTCTGTCCTAAGGCATTTATTAGTTTCTGACTCTGGGAAAGTGGGAAAAACAGTGAAACTCCCCAAAACTCATGTATCTCTGAACTATTTCTTCAACAAAATCACACACATGTAGGGCATTCTACCTGATCTCCTTTTGATAACTAATGTAATAACTAATGTAATATTTTTTTCACTTCCATTCAATTAGCCTCTCCTGAAACTGTTTGCCTCCCACTTTGAAAACCACTATTCTATTCTATTCTATTCTATTCTATTCTCAATAAAAGAGTCCGTTATTAGTCCGTTATTCCTCCGTCAGGAGGAGCATCCATGGTCCAGCCATGCAGGTGTTTGCAGCAGCCTGTAGCAGCCGTCCAAATGCCTCTTCTCCAAGGGCAAAGACGGGGTGCGCCTGTTTTATTTCACCGCTCATCCGGATGAAAACTTTTCACGAGGACGGCAGGGGAAGTATGCGCTGTCTCAACGACCCCGCCCACTCAAATTGGCCGCGTTCAACACAGCAAGTGCCCTCCATGTTGGTCACGTGACATGGAAGAAGGGAAGAAAAAAGAGAGGAGGGAGAGGGATAAAAAGGAAAAAAAATAAACAACGAGGAGATTATCTGACTGATTGAAAGAAGACAGGTAATAAATATTAACATTTACGTTGTCAATATCGTGGTAATTTAAATGTGAGGCTAACTAACTGCCAGTTTTTAGCTAACGTTAGTGCTCAACGGCTCTGTGGACTCAAAACGCTGACGCTGATGCACATTTGTATTCACCAAAGTGGCTAAATGCGATAAGCTAGTTGGCACAGAGAGACGTGTTTTCAGAGGTTTGTGTTTGTGTATTTTTTTTATATTTACTGAAACTGTTTCTGTAGCCAGAGATAAATGCCCACAAAGTGCTGATGTGTCAAAAGCGTGTGACCGCTTGAGAGTGAATCATAGCCACCAAACATGATCGGCTCGCAGAGATGGAAAAAAAAAAACAGCTAATCTGTAACGTAGCATGCTTTTAGTCACACGTTGACCTCTCACTGAGCCGTCATTTCCACTCGGACTCGTCGCTGGTCAACAAACCTCCCACTTTTTTTTATTGTCTTTTTCAGCTCTCGTTTGTAGTTCGTGAGAAAGACAAAAGAAGATGAAGACATGTTAAGTTGTGAGCTCCAGATGTGATGGGGAGGAGAGGAGTGGATGTCAGCTGGATATGAGAAAGACACGTAAGTAAAAACAATGTTGTCGAGTTAGATTGTACAGTAAATATCAGTTGTGCTTGCACCACTACACGTAAAAGCTGCGAGATAAACAAGTCAGTTAGGGTAGAAGTTACACCAGGGTTGAACCTAAATACTTCCTTTTTAACGGCCAGATTAGATTTGGATTAGTTGTTTACACCGAGGGAAGGACTGAGTCCTAGTTTACAGTTGCACATGTGATTGCACAGTGAATAACCTAAGAATTTCACCCTGTTGTATAAGTCAGCCTTATCACTTGACCTATATTTGTAGAGAATCAAGTCTATACAGTATTTCTTCTATACTTTTGCAACAGCATGTGTGAGGTTATGACTGCTGCGCACTTTGACAGATATAATAAAAGTAGACGAACATTGTTGTTTTAGCCAGGAGTGCTGACAGGATAATTCCGGGGGGAGGAGACTGGAGGATGTAGGTTGAAGTCCTGTTGGCAAGCATATGCAGCAATCTTTGTTTTATACCTGACCCTGTGCTCTGACTTCCTTGTAACAAGAGAAGTGCTAATAGATGACTTGCCTGCTGAACATAAAACAATAAAACATCTCACAGCCTAATTATTACTATATTACCATGTCAATAAACTAGAAAGTATGCAGTCATGTAGCACTGAGGGCAATGACTTTTTCTTTCAAGAAAGACAAATTAGCACAAGATAATGCAGAAAAAGAGCAACTAATAAGCGGAATCAGCTGTTCCAAAGATTTGCTGAAAGACTCTTATCAGCATCATTGACTATGAACTAACCTTTAAACCTTGGGGATGACTTGTGTCTTTACATTGTCCTTCAGATGAATAAAGAATCCACTGTGGAAAAGGAGGAGGAGTGAAGATGAAGCTGAATGAACGCAGTGTGGCGCACTACGCCACCTGTGACTCACCGCCAGACAAAACCGGCTTCCTGTTCAAAAAGGGTGAGCGCAACACAGCTTATCACAGGCGCTGGTTTGTCCTTAAGGGCAACATGCTCTTCTACTTTGAGGAGCGCGACAGCCGTGAGCCAATCGGTGTCATCGTCCTTGAAGGATGCACCGTGGAGCTGTGTGAGTCAGCTGAGGAGTTCGCCTTCGCCATTAAGTTTGATTGCGCCAAAGCCCGGGTGTACAAGATGGCTGCTGAGAACCAAGCAGCCATGGAGTCGTGGGTGAAAGCGTTGTCGAGGGCCAGCTTTGACTACATGAGGCTGGTGGTGAAGGAGCTGGAGAGGCAGCTGGAGGAGATTCAGGAGGCTGCAGGAGGTGGCTGTGGTGGGGCTGGTGTAGGAGGCCTGCAGGGCAGGTCAAAGTCCTCCAGGCGAAGCCAGGTGTCAAGATCAAGGTCTGGGGCATCCTCTTCTTCATCATCCTCATCTTCCTTGTCATCATCATCATTGAGTGCCCCTCCCTTGTCACTCCCCTTCTCTAATCAAAGGAACTTCCAGGATGAGGTCCAGCTCATGTCTGGTTGTTCCAAGGAGAACGGCGTCGCATGGAGCAAACCACAAGTTGCCTTGGCTAACGGCTTTGTCGAGGGAGCGTCCTCCTGTGTGGCCTGGGAAGCCAGCGGAGACTCTGGGTACAGCAGTATGATTGCTTATGGGGCTGATGGGGTGAGGGCTCCACCAGTGCCACCCAGGAGAAGAGGAGCATCTCTGGAGAGCCCCGTCTCCCCCGGTACTGGGTGCTTCTCCAAGCTCCATGACTGGTATGGCAGAGAAGTGGAGGAACTGAGAGTGCAGTGGCTGCAGAGCCAGTAAACTGACGGAGATGGATCATTTCTTTTCCCACAGCTATATAATTTCTTTTCTAAACATTTTGCATTATTACACCCTTCTGAATCCAGCAGAAAGGTGAGAGAACACTGACTTAATTGCAAATTGCAGTCTTACCATCAATCAACAAAGATATTTTTAAGAAAAATGTGATTGATTCCAGATCTTGTCTGGCACAGGGGAATCAATTTGTTTTACCACTAATCACCGTACAATCCACGCAAATGTAAGAAAACACATAATATGTTTTTCAGAGTGTCGTTTGCCAAGGACAAATACAAGAAATGTAAGAATACAGTTAAAGTAGTAACCACATATGAGAAATCATCAGTTTTTTCCAACAAAATGAGTGGAGTTTGGCCTTGAAGTAAATACAATTCATAAAAAAATATACTGTTCTACCATTATATTGCCAATTTTAAGACTTTTTTGCCATTCTCACCTCCAGATATACTTGTGCAATTATTTTGTCAGTTTCTTAAAAGCTGTAAGAACCTCTAAAAATAGCTAAAAACAAATTTCTGATGAAAGAGAAAAGCAGAGAATGGTGAGGGTTTCTGTTATATGCAAATGAAATCATGAAGGCCACATAAATAACATCCTAAATATGTTGCACAAAACAAATCAACATGGCTCAGGTTGCTATGTTGATACATTTAACCTAAGCTTACAGCGGTGAAAGTAACAGAAAAACCTGCAGCTGTATGATTGATGTGCCTGTCTGGTGAGGTCTGAGCTTTCCCCTGTTGGTGATGAAACAATTCACAACCGTTCAGAGACGAGTGTTCGAACAAGGGAAGT